>NW_025765506.1:0-153737 GCF_003918875.1 Haliotis rubra
TATTTACGGCATAAACAAGAATATAGCCACTAAGAAATAAAAAATAATAATTTCCATAAATCCCATTTACAGGTGGGTCCAAGGATAAGCAGTGTAATTTAAAATACTGTAATTGGATCCAAAACATTATCTCTCTAGGATTGCCGTGGATAACTGCCTCATTTTCACAGCAGAAGCTTAGCCACATTAACAGCCTTAAAATATGTTACGAAACACCCTAAATATAAAACAATATATCATAAGTCCTTCTGTGACTTTCTTTCCTTGCTCTCAGGCTATCAAAAAAATCAAGTTCCTTGGCAAACATCCACTTTTAATCGAAAATTATTGAATTATAAAATGCAATGACGTCGTCCCTCTGTTGGCTCACTTCTCCAGCCACGTGCTGGCATTTCTGGTAATACAATGGTTGATCTTGCTGCCAAGCAGCACTCAACAAATCTGTGACAATTCACTCTTATCCACACTCTGATTTACAAAGCTAGCATTATAACTTACATCCGTGGATCTGATGCAAAAAGAAGTTGGATAATTCAAGTACATAAAAAATTTTATATGCACAAAACCCTACATTGGCTATGCACTCTATCTGGGCTGGCTCAACCAGATTGAAGAGGTGAAATTGAAAGGTAAGGATCCTCCTGTTTTGTACCCATTTTGATGAAAGAATCATGGTCAAGTATGTCCCTATTTGACTGTGTTGAATATTCTATCACAAGGGATAATCTTATTTCAAATCACGAACTATGAAGGATCTTTTAATAATATCAGTTCTCATTTAATTATTGCATTTTTAAAAGATTTAGATTTGTTAAATGATTTTAAATAGATAAATATTTTAGCATTGGTAGTTTTAGACTAAAGTAACTGAGATTGTTAGTGGCTGTAATTCCTCAAAGAGGGCTGAAGCATTGTAAAATTCATTGTTCTGAGGAGGGGTACGTAAGTTCAAAAAAATCCAAAGTCAATTTAATTCCCATCCAACCTTTTTAATCGTAGAATATGTAGTTTTTAATGTATGGCTAAATGTGTCTAAACTAAGCACGGCTGAAGGATGGTGAATCCAGCCAGGGATCCATACAGGAAGCAAAATGTACCTGTAAGTCCCTAATATGGTGATCTACCTTCGGCTGCTGGCAATCCATAGCCTGTTTCTATACTGTCTTGTCACTCTAGCCAATGGCGTTTAAGATTTCATCACTAGTTTTAAATGGATATCTGTGATACACTCAGTAGCTCCTAATTGTTCCTTTGTCAACAAGCTCTTTAATTTTAATTTTATTGATATATGATATATAATCCACACTCTCTTCACGATATAGCTGAGCCATTGCCATGATGTGACGATAAATATTAACGCACCTATACTCACTCACTCACCACTCACGGTGCGGATTTGACCTTGAACCTTCCCCAAAACGAATGCTGATTCCGGAAAAGCAATTTGATTTTATACTAGATATGCATGTTCTTTTGCTGCACACCCCCAACTGGAAGGTGGATTTCCCTGTCAGTTGTATGATGCATTGTAATTTTAAGAACCCCACTGCAACCAACATTTCTGCAGCTCGATTCTTTCACTTCAAAATATGTAATATCATGTTATCAAACACTTTGTTTACATAGCTTGACGATTGTTTGAACACAATTGGTAATTCTCATTGATTTTTTAAAAATACAAAACGCCTGTTATGCGTTTCTTTGGGGATAGTATATAATACGTACGTGCACAAGAATGGCAGGGCTTATGTATCATTGGTGAGAGAAGTCTCTTTGTTTCCAATAATGAAATATACAATGTGGCACCTGTACTTTTAGTAATCACACTCGCATGAGAAAAATCCGTTGAGCCACAATAGGTGTAAAAAGTTGAAATACTCTCATTTCCAAGGACTACTCTGGCTCTTAGCATCCATCCAAGTAACGCTTCTAAGTAACTGCCATTGATCCATTTTGATTGGCCTGAAAGTACTCTGGCCAGGATAGCCTCTTGTGGGGGTCCCTAGGTGCCCGCTATGAAACGTGATAGAAAGTTAGAGAATATCTTGTACATGTCTTAAACGAGTCAGTAAGATATTCACACTGTGGAACATGAATATTTTCTGAGATCTTGCAAATACTGGAATACATCCTACCTTTCAAATACAAGATTTTACTTCCCAACTTGTTCAACCATCTGGCTGCTGTTGCGCCAACCTCCTTAATAAGAGGAATAGAAGTGTTGAGCTGTCCAACCATTCCCACCATCCCATCGCCTGTGGTTGAAATGAGAAACTGGGTCCCAATCTTGAGAATTCCCAGGATAAATGGATACTGTGTAATCACATCTCAGGCTTGATACTATAGACACTGAAAAGTACAGACATTCTCAGGATAGACATGTCGCCTCACGAGAAACTCTATATAGATTTCGCTAAATTGACAACACTGCATCTTATATACAACTACAGGGAAAGAATGTTGTTATCTTATCAGCCGTACAATCCCCAGGGCGAATACAGACACTGTAATCCTAAAAGGCATCAGAGCCAGACTTAAGGATTGTCTGCATTTAAATATTTAACTGTCACAGTATGTGATGCTATTTAAAATAAATCCAGCAGGTTTTGTAAGGTTCTGACGGGCGGGTGGGGTAGCCTAAGGCCAGCATCTGCTCGTCACGCTGAAGATCCGGGGTCTGATTCCTACATGGGCATACGTGTGAAGCCTATTTCTAGTGTCCCCTGGCCGATATTGCTGGAATATTGCTAAAAGGATGCATGATTTCATCTAATTTATAGGAATGTGTGGATTGAAAGGGCAAACGCAAAAGATGCACTTTTACATTTAATATTTTAGATATGGTTTGTGCAACAAGTATTCTGGTAATGGAACTCCCTATAATAACGGATTTGTATAATATTATTATAGAGCATTTATATAGCGCATATCCACGCAACTAGTACAGGCGCAGGCATTGTATCCCCTGATCATTAGATAATCCCCAACGGGTACATCTTATTATCAACTTTAACTCCTTGGGGATCATATAACCTCCAAGCCACTCAGGCGCACTGACATTGCGGCCTTCCCATCCTTACGAGGTAATCATCCAGAGCTTGGGGAAAAAAAAAAAGTATTTACTGCACGTTCCTGTACCCGCAACTCTGGTGGCTCTGTAACGTATTCACATGTGGCTACCTATCAGGTCATATACCAACGGATCTGTGGTTCCACTAGATCTAAAGACCAAATATCTTGGCTTCAGAATTTCTATGGAAAATGATACGGCCTCCACTTACATCCATAGGAATGAAATGAGAAAAAGCCTGTTCGGCTGCGACTCCATGTCCAAAAAACTCTGTATACTCACTTCCAAATCCGAAATCATCACGATCAAAAACATGCAGAAGCCTCTAGTTAACGTTGACCACCAACCCTCATATTCTGCATACATTTTCCTTACCTTCTGAGCAACAGCCTGATGAAATATGATAAAGGTTGTCCAGTCGGTTCTGCCATTGAGCTCTGGTTTATTGATGATTCCCAAAGAACGTAGGTGGATGTCCGTTGGTCTCTTTTATTGACTGCGCTCGACCAGCAGGAAGAGAAACACAGCTGGTGCTGCAGCACTGATGTTTTGGGGAAGAATCCGTTGTGGGCAGAGGTGTCTATCCAGTGAGGTCAATCCAAACCTGGACATACAAAAGAGATGGGAAACAATGTCAATAATGATATTTTACTCTGTAAGCTGTCCCTTTAGGCCAGTGATAGCAGCAATGTAGATAGCCCAAATTTAAGATAAGGAACACTATAAATCACGAAGGTTGTTCCTATAAGTTGAATCCAAATCTCTTGAAAAGAGAAAAGAGATTCTCAATGATACTAAGGGCTAATGGGTTAATGTACATGGTACGGGTGGTATGGAGGTGGACTGGGATGGCTGGGGTGGGTAATGGTAGTGAGGAGAAGGGGCTGGACATTGATTACACCATGATCGAAATGATGAAATGGACTTTCAAAGAGATTCTCCTGGTCTAATGATGGCTGTGGGACTAGGGCTACAAGGCTGACGTCCGCTCACAGAACAGGTCCACTGTAGTCGGTCTCTAGTTGTATTCTTGTGTTTGGAGAGGGCCAGTGTAATTCTTCTGCATGGCTTCCTTCCCTTACTATATATATAGGGGACACTGACTGATGCACTTCGATAAAGAAACATCGAGTGTATATCACCCCATGGGCCCTGAGGGACTGAAAGTGAATAACGAATATATCTTACCGAACACCCTAATGGTAATCTTTGAACTGGTTTGAAGCAAGAAAACCAAATTTAGAGCTATCTCCCTTCCATCGATTTGCATTCGCAAAACATTCTGTAATTCTGCACACCATACGTGATCCAATGTTATCTGAGATAAAGCATTACTAATGGGGCTTACCAAATGAGTTCGGCATTCCCAGCGGCAGTACATAGGAAAATGTTCCGCTTGTAAGGGGGTACATTAAAAAATAACAGAAGAGGCTCCAGCTAATCAGAAAAAACGACATTTATGTGAGACAAATACAAAATAATGCATGGACTGGTATCATATTGCTGGCACTCAGGCACTGTGATTGTGAGGAAGAGAGAGGGAAACACTGAGAGATGGAGATGGACTATAAGCACTTCCATGGTGATGACAGAACCGAGAGAGGCAGAGAGAGAAACAGAGAGAGACAGAGAGACAGAGAGAGATACAAAATTGGAGAGAGACAGAGATGGACTGATTACATCTGGAAAAGATATATGGAACGACAGCAAGAGACAAAAAAGATACAGGAAACAGATCATGAGACTGGCAGACATGCAGAGCCACATTTCCTTTGTATCCCTAGTAAGCCTGGCTGGACTAAATGTAGGCATTTACCTTTCAAAGAGTCTACTTCCTGTAATCCCTTGTTAGGTCACCCAGTCTGGGGTTGGCTCCAATCTACGATGTCTCTTTGAGTCCAGCCCACTGTTTCCATTCTTTCCATCCAGGGTCGAAATAACTAATTCCCTCCCACCTTTCAAAATGTCTCAAGTAAACTGAAACGGAAACAGTATAATCATATCGAGCAAATGGATAGAAAAACACTGATATTGTAAAACGTCGGAAGTCTACTTCCATGACTTTGGATTAATGTAGGCAATAAATAATGACTACGCTGGGTTGTTATCTTATCATTATTTTATAATTATAATAATAGAAATGTACTCCAAAATAGAATCTACTAAAATACACATAGTCTGATAATTGGTTGTAAAAGGAGCATTTTCTGGAGTTAATTGACAGGCTGTAACCAGTGTTTCTTAGGTGTTTACTAAAACGGTATAATTGTAATGTGAACTGAGATGAGCCCTAAACCCCAGTAATTTAAAACCTAGACATGGTTTGATGAATTGTTGGTGGTGCAAGATCTTGCACAGGCTGCAATAGGTGCTTTTAGGTGCTCTATGCAAAATGGTAGAGCTTGCATTT
Organism: Haliotis rubra; assembly: GCF_003918875.1. Taxonomy (NCBI): domain Eukaryota; kingdom Metazoa; phylum Mollusca; class Gastropoda; order Lepetellida; family Haliotidae; genus Haliotis; species Haliotis rubra. The sequence goes on from NW_025765506.1 coordinate 5,481, forward strand.
CATCCGAAACTAACACTAAAACTTAGTACCACAAAAGCCAGATACGTATGATAACTTTACGATGAGATCTTTCTGAAAACAAGCCGACTGTCTGTAATAGGTGATTCCCATAGGCAATTTAAAAAAAAAACAGATTCTTTTCCCATGAACAGTGGTAGGAACAACGCATTATTACTCAAGATTATTACTCAAATTTATCAACCTAGAGCCTTGAATGGCATTTAGAAAATGATAATATAGTTATGTTGAATGCTGGATGTCAATCTCTATTTGATGGATAAAGATGTCTAGAGTATATCTCAACTTATGAAGGCTATGGGGCGAATATACCCCTGAAACGTCGTCCCTCAAAATAAAGCTAGTTGAAACTATAAATTCTGTCTAATAATGTTAATTAATGTCATAGCTTAAATTTAATCCAACTTAGTATGTAACACGAGTCCTTGATTGGTCACGCTATAAATTCCGGACCGTATAATCAGCAATACCATGCGGCCGCAATTTGAGAACCGCTTCACCAAAACTTTGAATGTATCCCTATACACGTTGTTGACAAACAAATATATATTATATGTCTGATCCTGACTCCGTCTGCCTGCAACACGTGTTTTTGCTGCTTGAGGTCTTCGCAGAATTTGTATACAAAACAATGGCATCTCATAGTTCCAATAAGGATTCTGCAGTTCGTGGCGGTATCTAAAACACTAGAGTGATATCAGAATAAGTCACCAAAGTTACAGGACCCGTGAAGATCCAGGTTAGGAATCTCGATCTCTCAGTAAACCTACGCTTGCCGTAAGAGGCGACTAACGGGGCTCTAAGGTCAGGGCTTTATTGACTTGGTTGATACTACGTCATCGGTCTCCTAAATTGCGCAGGATTGATGTGCCTATGCTGTTGATCACTGGATTGTCTCGTTGGGTTCAGACTCGATTTCATTTTACAGACCGCCACCATATATTGGAAATACTGGGTTGGAGTGTGGTGTAAAACTAAACCTACTCACCTACTTAATCTGCAGCCAGAATCTCATGGTACCGTGTGGCTTTACTTTGGTAGTTATGCGCAGTCAAGAAGGTTGATTGCTGCCCAACATGCTAATGTGTGAGCTCAGTAGTGCATTTAACGCCCCATCATGCTGCCCATGCTAAAGTTACCAATCGCATCCAATAAATTGTTGTGGGAGAACCTACTTCGCTAGGATCAAGGAGGCAGTTGGCTGTGGATGTGGTTCTAGATAGCGTGTATCGTTGCCTTCCATGCATTTTAGCTCACCATTTAACTATCCCATCTTTCCATAGTGAAATTCCAATCCAATTCCAAGAATCCTCGGGGAAATTCCTCGTGGATCGCCAAATCCACTCAGTTGAGAAGCACCATCTATGATATTCATATTGAGAAATTACAAATAGTACCTTGATACATCTTGATATAATTGATATGTACATAGAAGGTGTAGGAAATGGGCCGCTTAATCATAGTGCGTCGCAGGAATGATTTGGAAAAAACCTTTAACAAGAATGTTTTGATGATTGTGGTTAGGTGAAACAAAACAAGAAACTCGATTATTTTGTGGTATCGTGTCTTGCATCATTGGATTCCTTTGGGACTTAACTTTGAATTGTGAGTATAAAGGGTTTGTAAAAAATAATTGCAACATCGGCCAAGCTTTCGAATTTTTATTTTAAACTCTTTGGTCCTAAGCAGCTCTAGGATACAGCAAAGCGTAGATATAGAAGTGCTAGATACCTCCGCAAAACATCAAAAATTACTTTGCATCCTGACTTTTATCTTAAGGTATGGCTGTGATTGGTTTATTCTTTTAATACATTACCCCCAAGACCAATCAGCATCTTCTGCATTTGTTATAGCTTTGATCTTAAAACATCTCTTGACAGAATTACGTTTGACGTGATATCTTGTTTCTCAGGGATGTTCATTTAGTAGTCTGCGCCTACGACTCAATGCCACCACGGTGGTAGACACAAAGCCCCTTCAGTTTGAGCAAAGGTCATCTTAATCCGTCCTGCTGTCGTATGGATGCTTCTATGGAGACGTCGTAATTGGAAGGTCCCAAACACCGTGTCACCGGAATCACCAGCCTGCAGGAGCAGGAAGGAGGACAAGAGGGTGATTATTCATCATGACTCGTCTCTTTGGATGTCCATGATGTGCCTTAAGGTCTCTGCTGACACCTCGATTCTCAGGACGAGCAGCCACCGCTACAATGCCTGGACGTTAACTTTAACATCGACGACGGTGTTGTGAATGGGGACAACCAGCGTCGGTGGAGAGTACGCTCTCTGGATCAAGGTAGGAGTACAAGCAAAGCTGTGGGCTGTGTGGAACTGGAAGCAATGAACTGGCCTGAGTAGCAGGAACGGTTACCATGGAGCTGGAAGGAACTGTTTGGTCCTGAGCGAGGATTGGCTCTTCTGGGAGTTCAGATATTCACATGTGGACTTTCCATTTGTTGGATGGAAACTAACTTTTGTCGTAAAATCTAGCCTACGTGACTTGGCTTTGCCTATGGCTGTGAAGAAGGATGTAAACAGTTCCTGAAGATTTGTCCAATAGGATGTGAGGTTACAATGTTCCTCTAGCATTATGGAACTCACTATCTACCCTCAAAAACGCCATCGCATTACTAAACTTCATCCAGAATCCTGAAAGCATCCGCCACATCTCTGATATTGCGATGCCTATCGAACATACTGTAGTTGGATGCTTGCTTGTCCTTTGAGGTCAGTGAAAGCTTCGGCAAGAAAGGCAACAACCTTCTCAGTGCATCACGACGCTGAAGGAAGGTAAACATTTGGTCGTTGTGTTGATGGATATAACCCAGTCAATGAGACTGACGGCTTCTGCTCATCAATCCCTGATACGCCCTGCTATACTCACTTGATAATTACACGAACGACTTCCTTCTTATGGGAATAACTCTACCAAGGTCGAGAAGACCTCGCACAGCCTTGCTTCTATCCGTGGAACTGGTGGAGTACCTCCGTGACATCCAGGCCAAAGTACGAGGGAAGGAGAAGAAGTCGAGATTGGCCTGAAGCCATGTCCACAAGTCAGCCATCTTTCCAGACACTGAATCCATGGACGTCAAAATTAGAAGATGCCCTGTATATGTAGGTCCTCCCACCCTTGGTTGGCTGAGGGTATTTTGATTTGATTTTCTTGGCTGTCATTTCATGGTATGCGGTGAATGCCGACCAGCTAGTGGCAGCCCCACTTACCATCCGTCTGCTGATGACCTCAAAGAATAAATGGTAGGATTCCCGTTTGATCCTTTTGTCTACAGCATCAACGAAGATACACAAACTCTGCAGCCGCGCTCGACGTTGCTGGGAAACGCCCCTGTGGATGGGATTTGGTTCTATCCATCAGGCCATCCTGTACTCCGGGCAGAAGTAACTATATTATTGGTAATCCTTTGCTAGTTGCTATCTTTTTAATCCATATAGAGGAACCAAGCAAAATGCATACCTACCAAAACGACTGCCAGTAAGTTTGGGATATTGTCAAGGATGTTGACAATACAGGCTCCTTTTAAATATGGACGACTTGGTTGTTTTATGATATATATAATGCATTCCTCAACAACATTTCCCCATCCTAGCCACATTAAATTATCTTTTATCTAAGCGTAAGACTTTAGGATTTGCATGTGGGAATTGAACCAGGGTTCCATTCTTATGAGCGAATTCCTTGTAGGCACGGGCCACCTTGCATCCCCTCTTTATAAATAGTGAGGAGTGATGAGTTATTTTAGCACTCCATCGGCACATTCTTGTTTACACGACGAGCTATAAATAGAAGTGAAGTTTCCAGCAGAAACGTGGACGTCTAATCATGCATGGAAGCAAGGTTTGATTTCTCTGATCTCTGGGTCTGCCACTATAAGTAATTACATAGTGGTGTAAATTTTATCTATCGATAATATCAATGTTTGCATCACAACTACGCATACGAGTGCACTGACATAAAACACATTTAGGCAATATATCAGGATATTTATATCAGTATGGGTCCACGATACATCGATGCATCGCCTACAAGAGACGATATATCCTAGATACTTACGAAAGTTTAAAGGGCATTGCATTATGATTAGGAAGGGAGTCTCTCTAGCTCTAAATTGTAAAATAAACTGAACCTTATAGAATCTGCTCTATCTTACCATCTTGTTACATGAACAAATATTGGTGTGACGCGGAAAGAGAATGTGTGAACAGTTTCAATCTCTGACAAAAAGACTTATTCTTAAGTAATTGAAACATTTAGTTGTTTGACAATAACACTATGAACAATGTCTTAGCTTTGTTAAGAAAGAGAAGATAACATTTAGGAAAGCATACTAAGAGGTTTCTTCTTGTTGATTCTGCATAAATTATATCAATCTTCGTCTGTGAAAAGCATTGGCGCAGAAATACATAACTTTCCAAGGAAACCTAGAGCAAGGTATAATTGAATATGTTTGATTGTAATTTCTACATTAAATGCTGAAACTTTTATTACATGAACAGCCTTTTTAAGTGTGTAAGCATTATATATCACATGTCTGGGCTGTATAACAAATAAAAGATTCAGCCATTCTTTGACATCTATTATATATCTATTATACATATCGTATCGCCGTCTCTGTATCGTGATAATAATCGTCCTACAGATTCCCGTATTGGCCAATACTTTCATGATGTATCATCTCGCCCTCATTAAACTGGTATCAGGATATATCGTCTCGCCATTTTAGGCACCGATAATACATCTCTAGACTATTATATCGATATTAATGCCCAAATATGACCACTCGTCATCTTTGAATCGTCGTGATGGCAGAAAAACAAGCCTACCCTAAGCTGCCTGACTCAATTGCTTCTGATAATTTGCTGAATCGAAAACTCCTTTGTGTCTATTGAGATAACACGCCATCCCAACATACATGCACTAAAAACATGCCAGTGTCCGATTAATAAACCTTAGTCACTAACATAACAGTATGTCCTATGGTGTCAGTATATGTAGCGCAATAAATTTGTTGTACTGGAGGGACTATACTCTGGGGATCTTTTTCTATAGTATGCATGCATGGCTTATGACTTCCAGAGTAAAACTCTACCAAAACCACGAGGTCAATAAAATGAGATAATAAGTTAACCTAGGACTACCTAGAGGCAATAGGATACCTTGATATCATAAGCACAAATCTGAAAAGGCCCAGACACAAAAGCGTGCAGTTGGTTAAAATGAAACACTGCATCTATGGAAGATAAAATAGCAATCCTAAAATACCCGCCAGAAAAGCAGGCATGCAATCAGCTCAATCTTAAAACGCGGTGTCATATCAGACAGCAAGCTCTCTTAAAACTAAACCACGCAGCCAGACAGGCAAAATGTTCATGGAACCATATTATGGATATTTAATCGTTTCGGGTGAACGCAGTTAGAGACTTTCACCTGATTACTGGATGTCCTCACCGATAATTCCGGGTAGTTGAATCCCTTTCTACATTGAAAAAATGTATTTTTTTTATGGGTGGTCCCTCCTTTAATGGAGTTGAAGTAAGGCTGGATCGTGTATCCCTTCCTGTGGGGTTTTCTCTTGCCCGTTCTGGATAGATAAGATGGATGGCTAGGTAAGGTTTTGTATTGTGCTAATAAAAGCAAATAAAATAGTGCATGATCCCAATTATGTCTTCTTGAGGTGTCGGTGAATCTCCATCAAATGGTGATTACCTGTGTATACCAGTATTCACGAAAAGGTGAGCCTGATTTCGCACCTCCAAATGCATGGGAAGGGAAGATATTCTGTTCATTGATAGTAGTAATGCTTGTTTAACGCCGCTCATGGCATAAATTCCAACTCTGGTCCTTATAATTTAAGTGAATTGAAACCATCAGCATTGTTTCCATCTTAACTACAGGATATTACTAATCCAAATCCTGCGAATCTGAGCCCCTATTCGCTAATGTTCCTTTACAACATGCTATGGATTGCTGACCACCACCTCATTACTTCAGGATATTCAGGTAGAAGTCTGGGAGAGAGGGAGGAGAGAGGGGGAGGTGAAACGAACGTATCAGACAGACAGCCATATGAACTAGTAAAATCAACAACTGATGACCTATAATTCTATGGATAATTTTTACAGAGAAGCTTGTTAAATCTGATGACGTCACTAGAATGTCACATACATGAGAGAAGGGGAGAGATTTGACAGTCAGACAGACCAGATGTAATAATCTGATTTAGTAAAATTAACAAACTGATAATCCATAAATAAATGGATACTTAAGCCCTCCTCTCTCTTTCTCTCTTCTCATCTCTCTCTCTCCCTCACACACACACACACACACACAGAGAGTTTAGGAAACCGTAATCAGGCCGGAAAAGAGTCGCCAAAACAGGGCAAAGTCAAACAAAGACTACCAGTGACATGTACTCTGAACCAAAGAGATATTCAAAACACAACCATCTCAACTCTGAAACCCCTGCTAAACTGGCCACAGAATTCCCTGCTACAGGGCAAATACAAATGTTCAAAATGCTGGCACAATTTCTAGTGACATTACATTGCCCAAAGACGCTGCCAGGAATCTCACCTATCTGGCACGCTGTTTCCTCCCATTTGCTCTTGATACGGGCAACATCTTCCAACTGAGTTCTCATGACGTTCTTGCCAGTTCCAGCGTCCTTTCCTCGAAGTTCAACGCCTATCCTCCAACTTCAGGTACTCCAGGGAAGTACTGTGATGGTCTCGTCGTACTGTACCAACGGTGGTAGACACAGTAACAGCCATACTCATACTGTGGGCCGCACGCATGCTCTCTCAGCCATGCAATGGAACTTCCTTATCCTGCCATAACCTGCCAGTCACTATATAATATCTTCTTATCCCACTGCGCATAGATTTCAGCCTAGCCTACTTTGATCCATATCTCTTCACATGCTTTAACCTGAAGGGGGGCTTAGGCCAACGAAAAGATAGGCTGTCCAGTAACTATGCATAGAACTTTGCTGAAGTGTCCCTCTTCACTCTTGACTGCCTGATTGGTAACTCGAGGAGTGAGTGGAGTGAGTTCAGTTTCCTTTACGCCGCTTTAGCAGCTTTCCGAAGGCAATATCACGGTGGAAAAACACCAGAAATGGGTTTCAATACACTGAACCCATATGGGGAAACGAACCCAGGTCTTCCACGTGACGAGTAAACGCTTTAAACCATTAGGCTACTCCCCACCGCACCGTGCCCCTCCAGTAAGTGCAGAGTGGGTTTATGCGAGAATAAAAATTATTGTCTCATCTCCTGATTCCCGAGACGACATCGTCAGTCGGTTAATACTTGCATCTACCATTGTTCCTACTCCTCAGAATGTTGATTTTTTTCGACTTTCACATGCTGGCAATCACTGTGTCTAGACTGCCTCTACCGTTATTATTTGCGCCCTCGAGGGAAGGGGAAGAAGTATAAAATGATTGTCTCCCTGAGGACTGTATCGTCAGTCGGGGAATACTTGCATCTACCATTGTTCTTACTCGCAGAATGTTGACTTTTCTTCGATTCTACATGCTGGCAGTCACTGTTTCTGGACTGCCTGACTGTTACTTGTGCCCTCGAGGGATAGCACCATAAATCAATCACGGAATACTTGTATCTACATCTGTACTTCCATCGCAGAATGTTGTCTGTTTTAAACTTTACACGCCAACAGTCAAAGTGTCTGCAAGTGTATATACTTATTGAGGCAATGCAGGTGGCACTCGTACAGACAGTTCTTACATTGTACATGTGAGTAATTGAATAATTCTTGAATACAATATACTTCCAGCAGTAATTAAAGATGACGGAACCCTTAACATATTCACAAGAATACTTTAAAGCAAAGCAAAGTACAATTCTGACTATGGCATAAACTTGATACGATTGTTGATAATTGACACATTGTTTAAAAGTATATTGACAAGAAGAAAAGTGTGGAACACAAATGACTGATGTGCTTGACGGATCTGTATGGGTCATAGGCCGCCGGTATCATAGATAGTTTTCCATCATATGTTACCTGGGTTTATGTGGCTGTTGCCAACCTAATCACAAATTTCATTACGTTTTAATGTTTGGTCAAATCGATTTTTCAAGTGTATTCTTTACTAGGAGTGTATGTCAATCCCTCATGTACATGCTAGCACATTTAAAAAATAAGAAGACGACTATTTCGCACATCAGATTTTATTCATAAAATTGTTGTGATTCTCTAGTATGGAGAACCTATTACCGTGAATAATAAATTGATACTGTGTGTTGCATTGTTTTAGTTTTCAACTTATTACAAAGATATTCAAAATGCGATTCCTTTCTCTGCCTTTGGACAAATAACTCAGTGTCTGCCTACGACCAATGCCACGGTCGACACAAAGCCCCCAGTTTGAGCAAAGGTCATTTTAACTTCGTTCTGCTGTCGTATGATGCTTGCGGAGACGTCGTACCTCGAAGGTCTCAAACACTGTGTCACCAGAATCGCCAGCAGCCTGCAAGGAGTAGAAGGAGGCCAAGAGGTGATTATTAATCATGACCGTCTTTGGATGTCCGTGAGGTGCCTTGTTGTCTCTGCTGACACTGATTCTCAGACGAGCAAAGTCAATGCTGCCAATGCTTGGGACGTTAACTTTAACATTGACCACAGTGTTGTGGAATTGGGGACAACCATGTCGGTGGAGTAGTACGTTTTCTGGATCACAGTAGGAGCATGGGCAAAGTTGTGGGTTGTGTGGAACTGGAAGTAACAACTGGCTTCAGCAGGAACGGTTACCATGGAGTTGGAAACGTGAACTGCTTTTGGTCCTGAGCGAGGATTGGTTTCTTCTGTGCATTCAGATATTCACAGGTAGACTTTCCATTTGTTGGATGAAACCAACCCTTGTCGAAAGAAAGCTTTACATGACTTGGCTTTGCTCATGGTTGTGAAGAAGGATGTAAACAGTTCCTGAAGATTTGTCCAATAGGATGTGAGGCACAATGTTCCTCTCAGCATTATGAAACTCACTATCTACCCTCCAAAACATCATCGCATTACCAAAGTTCATCCAGAACTTGAAAGCGTCAGCAACATCCCTGATGTTCCGATGCCTATCAAACAAACTGTAGCTAATGCTTGCTTGTCCTTTGAGGTCAGTGTAAGTCAGCAAGAAAGCAACAACCTTTCTCAGTGCATCACGGCGTTGAAGGAAGGTAAACATTTGGTCGTTGTGTTGATGGATATGACCCCAGTCAATGAAGCTGGACGGCTTCTGCTCATCCATCCCTGATACATGTCCCATGCCATACTCACTGATAATTACATCGAACGACTTTCCTTTCTTCTTATGGGAATAACTCTCAATAAGGTCGAGAAGACCAAACAGCTTTGCTTCTGATCCGTGGAACTGGTGAGCACCTCCGTGGACATCCAGACCAAAGTACGAGTGGAAGGAGAAGAAGTCCAGTTTATCCAAAGACATGTCCATAAAGTCAGCCATCTTTTTCCAGACCCTGAATCCATGGACGTCAAAACTAGAAGATGCCCCGGTATAGGTAGGTCCTCCCACCTTTATTTGATGGTATTTCGATTTGATTTTCTTGGCTGCAATTTCGTGGTATGAGATGAATGTCGACCAGTTAGTGCTGGCATATTTGCCGTCTGGTTCGTTGATGACCTCGAAGAACAACGGCAGGGTTCCTTTTGTTCCTTTGTCCATAGCGTCGACTGTCAGAAACTCAAACTCCGCAGCAGCATCAATGTTGTTGGGGAACAGACCCTTGTGATGGGATTTGTCTATCCAGTCAGGCCAAAGCTTCCCTGTAAGTATCCATAAATCATTGGTTATCAGTTTGTTAATTTTCTAGTTCAAATAGCCGTCTGTCTGTCTGTGTATCTCTCTCTGTCTCTCGGTCTGTATGTTTAAGTCTGTCTCTCTATATGTCTGTCGCCGGACTATTCAGATTTGTGATGGAGGTTTGAAAATAATCGAGTATGGACCAAATGAACCAGTGATTTATATCACAACCTCCGATCTAAGCAATTGCAATACGATGGAAAAGTAATAGAATAATGATGACAATTGTACCCAGGATCTTCATAGGGTGTACTTCAACTGGGAAGGTGTAGCGGTCTTCACACATTGTACCCAGTTGTGTTTTCGAACTCTATGTAACCACTGGCAAAATGTAGGCCTTCCTCATAGCAATTTTATTAACCCACTTCTCATGTTTCGAGCAAATACTTGGACATTTGAACCACGTGTTTAAGCTCAGTACTTCTCAGATTGCCCACATTATCACATTTGGCAGTCTTAGTAAACTTAGACTAAGTATTATTCGTTACACTGCTATACTGAGTCTAACAAAACCTAGTAGAAGGTCGCGTCAGCTTACCTTTTGGACTGACCAATCAGAACACAGCTTACCCAATCGCGAAAGTTAACAGTCGCACATACCGTTTGAACCTTTACCTCAAAAACTCGAACGATTCCGAATGCTATTTTCCGCACGATCGCTTCCGAGTGATCCACACAATGAGTAAAACAATCGCTGAAAATAGTAGTTTTTGTCAATATTCATGGATGTCATCTTGCGAAAATATAAGCAAATATTAACCATGTCATTAGAAATCCCTAAGCGTATATACTCTAGGTCAAATATATGTGTTTTATGCAGATTTTTTGTTTGTTGATAGATCAATGTCAGCGACTAGGGAAGAGAAAATCCCAAAACCTTTTTGTAAGTCCCGCCGAACCCTAACAAGTAGTCGTTGTCTGATTGGTTAAATCCGTTCGGCCGTCTCGCGTTTGATTGGACGGTCATAGGTCGCTCAAAGGTTAGCTGACGCGACCTTCTACTAGGTTTTGTTAGACTCAGTAGAGCAGTGTAACGAATAATACTGAGCCTAAGTTTACTTAGACTGTCAAATTTGGTAACTTGCCAGATATTACCTCGTGTTTTGTTCAGAAATGTCAAATCGGCAACAAATAATAAGGCTTGGCATGCTATCAGGTAGTACAATCAGGATGTTCACCTGACGTTGCCGCGACCATTTCCGGGTAGTTGTATCCTTGCACATTGACCATGTATTTCTGTGTGAATGGTCCTTTAATGGAGTCGAAGTAGGCTGGGTTAGGATAGCCCTTCCTGTGAGGGTTTTCTGTTGCCTGTTTTGATAGACAAAATATTTAAGTTACAAACACCGTCATCATCATATAGTGGCATCACGAGATGAACACATCATCGTCATTAGATGGCACCAGTCAGAAAAACATGCAAGGGTACGTCAGTATTTTTCTTGACAAAATACCTGAAAACCCATCAACAATCCACGATCCAGTTCGATACCCCTTTCAACAAGCTTAGGTTGTTGAAGATTGGTTCAAACCAGGATGGTCATTTTGCAAAGGAAATCTACAGAACATACAGTAGAAGTTAAATAAATCAGATATCCTGCCTTTGACACTGAATGTGGAAATGCTTCCTAGATATCTACCATAACCCAAAATAAATGACCAAACAAATTTTCTCCACGTGATGCCAGAGGACAACACTAATATTCAAAATATTCTATTGGCATTACCTTCTGAAATATAGCTCCATCGGGTTTAACCCATCTACCCACGGTTGCTCCTATTTGTTTGACACGTGCAATATCTGGGGTGTTGTCGAGGACGTTCTTGCCGTTCCAGCGTCCTTTCTCGAAGTTAACGCTGTCTCCAATCTTCAGGTACTCAGGGAAGATGGTGATAGTCTCGTCGCATTGCACCGACGGTAGACAGAGTAACAGCCATGTTACGATGTAAGCTGCATGCATTATGTCAGCTGTCCCTTGCACTTCGGTATCACCCACTGAGTGTTCTGGTATGTACTCTTATAGTAACCGTTATATATTTTCTTATCGCATGGTGCTTTGTTAGTCAAGGCTGCCTTAAGCTGAAGGGGCTTGGCCAAAGGAATGTGTCTAGTCACTGGTTTGAAATTTACTCTTATCTGGGAAACATTGTACATATTTGTCTATTTATCAATTATTTAACTCTCGAAATCAAGTTATTTGTATGACATTTAAAATACTAGAAATAATTTCATGAATTGATAGGTATATATGTGTGTTTGCGTGTCTGTGATACGTACGCTTAAAAAGTTTTCTTATTAAAGGCTTACTTCATTGAATTTGATTGATACAAGGATGAAACTTCATCTTGTGATAATCATGTTTTGTTTGTCTTTTTTTGTAGAAATATTGGCAAAACTGGCTGAGGGGGGCGTTCTGATCAGCAGCTGTTGTGACAAATATGTTGTTGTCACTGTTCTACATCTTCTTGGCACAGAGGGGTACTTGTTGGTCCCTGCCTGGCGCTCGGCATTAATGGGTACATCAAGGACTGGTCGGCTCGGAGTCAGTATAATGTGTCTGAGTTGGGTATTCATGCTTCACTGCGGCTTGGTATCTCAGTGGGCTAGCACTATAAAACCAGCTTCAGTCTGGGCTAGTCCACAGAGGGATAAGTCTACGGATTCTCTTCTGATGGAATTCCCTTCCAGTCTCCCTCCAATACAATAGTCAGTTGAGCAAGTGTGGATCCGGATCTTGACTTTGATGTACAGTGACTTCTGAATTATGAAGGAAGTCAACGCTGCGTGTGAGGTAGAGTTGTAATGTTAAAACGTCCTCTGTCGGTTGATAATCAGAACAAGGTCACCCTGAATAATTTGGTCGATGTATCGATTTGCTGTCGGATTTACTTAAAACACCATTATGCCAGTCTCTGTGTGTAAGACACGCATTCAGTTTCTCAGAGTTCATGCCTGTACAGTGATGCTCGATGAAAGCGTCTCAATACCGAAAAAACATACCGGATATCATTGTCTAATTCCCACCTCTTCGTTTCCTGATTGTTTGGTCTGATGCCCTTCTCAAATCTGGTACATGTCCTGCAGTCTGGATGACAGTAGCATTATGGTGGCGTATTTAAAAGAACCGGCTGTCGAACCATCTTGGGTTTATAGTAGGCTGCTCTGGTGTAGTTGGCATAAGCTGGACACTCCAGCTTCATGACTTACTTTGGCGATGTTGCAAATTCAGGCTCGGCATTCTCTTACAAGTTGATGAACGTATGATTGGTTGGTTGGTTTGTTGTTTAATAATCGAGTCTGGACCAGACAATCCAGTGAGACAAACGTTTGACAAAATGTTGAACGCCGTTGGGCCTTTTCAGCCAGGGTCGCTGGGGAAGTGCATCGGTTAAAGTGTTCTGTCGTCATGCCGAAGACCCGGGTTCGATTCCCCTCAATGTGTGAAGCCCATTTCTGGTGTCCCCCGCAAGCTATCCCAGCATACATGCACTAAAACATGTCAGTGTCCGGATTAACAACCTTAGTCACTAACATAACAGTCTGTCCTATGGTGTCAGCCTATGTAGCACACAATTTGTTGTACTGGAAAGATCATACTTTTAGGGATCATTTCTATAGTATGCATGGCTAGAACTTCAGGTAAACCTACCAAACCACGAGGTCAATACATGATATAACAAGCTGACTTAGGACTACCTAGAGGCAATCGAATACCTCGATAAAATACACACATCTGAAAAGGCCGCACAAAAAGCATGCAATTGGTTAAGATAAATAGCAATCCTAAAATACCTGCCAGAAAAGTATGCAATCAGCTGAATTCAAAACGCTGTGTCATATAAGACAGCAAGCTCTCTTAAAACTAAACCACGCAACAAGAAAGGCAAAATGGTCATGGAACCATATTATGGACATTAAATGTTCTCGGGTGAACGCAGTTAGAGACTTTTCACCTGACGTTTCCATGACAATTTCAGGGTAGTTGAATCCTTTCACATTGAAAATGTATTTTTTTATGGGTGGTCCTCCTTTAATGGAGTTGAAGTAGGCTGGATCGGGGTATCCCTTCCTGTGGGGGTTTTCTCTTGTCTGTTCGGATAGATAAGATGATGAAGTTAGGTACTTTGTAACAGTTAATAAAAGCAACAAAAATAGTGCATGATTCCAATTATGTCTTCTTGAGGTGTTTGTGAATCTCCATCAAATGGTGATTACCTGTGTATACCAGTATTCACGAAAAGGTGAGCCTTTCTCGCACCTCCAAATGCATGTGAAGGGAAGACATTGTTCATTTGATGGTGAATGTTGTTTAACGCCGCTCACAACAATGTTCCAACTCTGGTCTTTACAATTAAGTGATTGAATTGAAACCATCAGCATTGTTCCATGTAACTGGGATACATTAACCAAATCCGCGAATCTGAGCCCCTTATTTGCTAATGTACTCTTACAACAAGCATGGATTGCTGACCACCAATTATTACCAGGATATTCAGGGTAGAAGTTCAGAGAGAGGGAGGGGGGAGAGAGAGGGGAGGGTGAAACGGACGGTCAGACAGACAGCTATATGAACTAGTAAATCAACAACTGATGACCCATAATTTATGAATACTTACAGAGAAGCTTAATCTGGATGACGTCACCAGAATGTCACATACACAGAGAGAGGGAGAGACGGACAGTCAGACAGCCAGACGGCTAAATGAGCTAGTAAATTAACAAACTGATAATCCATAACTATTGGATACTTAGATTTCTCTCTTTCTCTCTCTCTCTCTCTCTCTCTCTCTCTCTCTCTCTCTCTCTCTCTCTCTCTCTGTCTCTCTCTGTCTCTCTCTTTCTCTCTCTCTTCTACTCTCTCTCTCCCTCACACACACACACACACACACAGAGTTTAGAAACTGATGTTGTTTGATACGAGCAACATCTTGAACTGACTTCTCAAGGACGTTCTTGCCGTTCCACCGTCCTTTGTCGAAATTAACGCTTTCTCCAATCTTCAGGAACTCAGGGAAGATTGTGATGGTCTCGTCGCATTGCACCAACGGTAGACAGAGTAACAGCCATACCACGTTGTGGGCTGCACGCATGTTTTCAGTTATGGAATGGAACTTTGTCTCACAGAATCACAGAACAACCTACATAACTTGACAGCCACTAATTTTATTTTATTATCTCACTGTGCATAGATTAACCTAGCCCCTTTGACACGAATCACTTCATGCTTTGACCTGAAGGGGCTTGGCCAACGGAAAGATAGGTTTACTGTAGCTAGATAGGTTGTACTGTAACTATGCATGGAACTGTGTCTAGCTGTCCTCTTTCACTTGGACTGCCAGATTGTTACTTGTGACCTCCAGTGAGTGACTGAGTTCAGTTTTACGCCGCTTTTAGCAGTTCTCCAGCAATATCACGGCGGAGACCCCTGAAATGGGCTTGACACATTGAACCCATGTGGGGAATCGAAGCCAGGTCTTCGACGTAACGAGCAAACACTTTAACCATTAGGCTATCCCACCGCCCCGTGCCCTCCAGTGAGTAAGGGTGGGTTAAGTACAATAAAATAATTGTCTACCTGAGACTGCATCGTCAGTCGGGGAATACTTGCATCTACCATTGTTCTTACTCACAGAATGTTGCTATTTTCGACTCTACATCCTGGCAATTACTGTGTCTGGACTGCCTGATTGTTACTTGTGCCTTCGAGGGAAGGGGGAAGAAGTATAAAATTATTGTCTCCCTCAGACGGCATCGTCAATCGGGGAATATTGGCATATACCATTGTTCTTACAATGTTGACTTTCTTCGATTCTACATGCTGGCAGTTGCTGTGTCTGGACTGCCTGACTGTCACTTGTGCCCTCGAGGGATAGCACCATAAGTCAATCACGGAATACTTGTATCTACATCTGTACTTCATCGCAGAATGTTGTCTGTTTGTAAACTTTACACGCCAACAGTCCAAAGTGTCTGCTGTGTATATAGTGCTGGAGTACAATGCAGGTGGCACTGTACAGACAGTTCTAACATTGTAGTACTGAATACCTTGAATACAATATACTTCAGCTGTAATTAAAGATGACGGAACCCTTAACATATTCACAAGAATACTTTACAAGCAAAGTACAATCCCGACCATGGCATAAGCTTGATACGATTGTTGATAATTGACACATTGTTTAAAAGTATATTGACACAGGAGTGAACACAAATGACTGATGTGCTTGACGGATCTGTATGGGTTTGATAACGGTATCATACATATGTTTTCCATCATAAGTTTATGTGGCTGTTGCCAACCTAATCACAATTTCATTACGTTTTTAATGTTTGGTCAAATCGATTTTTCAAGTGTATTCTTTACTAGGAGTGTATGTCAATCCCACAGGTACATGCTAGCACATTTAAAAAACAAGAAGACGACTATTGTTTTAGTTTTTCAACTTATTACAAAGATATTCAAAATGCGATTCCTTTCTCTGCCTTTGGACAAATAACTCAGTGTCTGCCTACGACCAATGCCACGGTCGACACAAAGCCCCCAGTTTGAGCAAAGGTCATTTTAACTTCGTTCTGCTGTCGTATGATGCTTGCGGAGACGTTGTACTCGAAGGTCTCAAACACCGTGTCACCAGAATCGCCAGCCTGCAAGGAGTAGAAGGAGGCCAAGAGGTGATTATTCATCATGACCGTCTTTGGATGTCCGTGAGGTGCCTTGCTGTCTCTGCTGACACTGATTCTCAGACGAGCAAAGTCAATGTTGCCAATGCTCGGGACGTTAACTTTAACATCGACGACGGTGTTGTGAATTGGGACAACCATGTCAGTGGAGTAATACGTTTTCTGGATCACAGTAGGAGCATGGGCAAAGTTGTGGCTTGTGTGGAACTGGAAGTAACAACTGGCTTCAGCAGGAACGGTTACCATGGAGTTGGAAACGTGAACTGTTTGGTCCTGAGCGAGGATTGGTTTCTTCTGTGCATTCAGATATTCACAGGTAGACTTTCCATTTGTTGGATGAAACCAACCATTGTCGAAGAAGCTTTACATGACTTGGCTTTTGCTCATGGTTGTGAAGAAGGATGTAAACAGTTCCTGAAGATTTGTCCAATAGGATGTGAGGCACAATGT
Organism: Haliotis rubra; assembly: GCF_003918875.1. Taxonomy (NCBI): domain Eukaryota; kingdom Metazoa; phylum Mollusca; class Gastropoda; order Lepetellida; family Haliotidae; genus Haliotis; species Haliotis rubra. The sequence goes on from NW_025765506.1 coordinate 22,487, forward strand.
TCCTCTCAGCATTATGAAACACTATCTACCCTCAAAAACATCATCGCATTACCAAAGTTCACCCAGAACTTGAAAGCGTCAGCAACATCCCTGATGTTCCGATGTCTATCAAACAAACTGTAGCTAATGCTTGCTTGTCCTTTGAGGTCAGTGAAAGTCAGCAAGAAAGCAACAACCTTTCTCAGTGCATCACGGCGTTGAAGGAAGGTAAACATTTGGTCGTTGTGTTGATGGATATGACCCCAGTCAATGAAGCTGGACGGCTTCTGCTCATCCATCCCTGATACATGCCCCATGCCATACTCACTGATAATTACATCGAACGACTTTCCTTTCTTCTTATGGGAATAACTCTCGATAAGGTCGAGAAGACCAAACAGCTTTGCTTCTGATCCATGGAACTGGTGAGTACCTCCATGGACGTCCAGGCCAAAGTACGAGTGGAAGGAGAAGAAGTCTAGTTTATCCAAAGACATGTCCATAAAGTCAGCCATCTTTTTCCAGATCTTGAATCCATGGTTGTCAAAATAAGAAGATGCCCCAGTATACGTAGGTCCTCCCACCTTTATTTGATGGTATTTCGATTTGATTTTCTTGGCTGCAATTTCGTGGTATGAGATGAATGTCGACCAGTTAGTGCTGGCATATTTGCCGTCTGGTTCGTTGATGACCTCGAAGAACAACGGTAGGGTTCCATTTGTTCCTTTGTCCATAGCGTCGACTGTCAGAAACTCAAACTCCGCAGCAGCGTCAATGTTGTTGGGGAACAGACCCTTGTGATTGGATTTGTCTATCCAGTCCGGCCAAAGCTTCCCTGTAAGTATTCATAAATTAATGGTTATCAGTTTGTTAATTTTCTCGTTCATATAGTACATACTTGGACATTTGACCCACGTGTAGAAGCTCTGTATGACTGAGTTTTGCCCACACATTATCAAATTATGTAACTTGCCAGATAATGCTGCCTCGTGTTTAGTTCGGAAATGTCAACATAGCTTGGCAATCGTTTAGGAACACGGGGTATGAAAATTCAATGTTATAAGGTAGTACAATCGGGATGTTCACCTGACGTTGCAGCGACTATTTCCGGGAAGTTGTATCCTTGCACATTGTCCATGTATTTCTGTGTGAATGGTCCTTTGATGGAATCGAAGTAGGCGGGGTTGGGATAGCCCTTCCTGTGTGGATTTTCTGTTGCCTGTTTAGATAGACAAAGTGTCTAAGTTAAAATCATCATCATCAGCATCATGATCATCATCACGAGATGAGCATATTATCTTTACAAAATGGCGCCAGACACAAAAACATGCAAGGATACGTGAATATCCATTAACAAGTCAGCAAGTGTCACCAGTCGACCCAATCAGCTACCCCAAGTTTGTTGACGATCAGCTCAAACCAGGATATTCATTTTTGCTGTTCGCCCGAAAAAGTAAATCTATACGATACAAGTTAGAGAAATCAGATATCTTACTTTCGAATTTGGAAATGCTATCTTGATATACCCATACTAACCCTGAAGCCAAACGTCACAAATGTTAACAAACTTCCGGTCCATAACATAATACTGCTAACAAGTGAATAACCTTTTCTCTTCTATTCCATTATTACCCACCAGTCAAACCTAGTGTATACTTTCTTTAACCTGTCAGTATACTCTGACCTCATTGTATCGCGGCATTCATCGATTCACGGCACGTGAAAACGTCGGAAAACCAGAAACACCACGCCCCGCATCGGCTGCTTACATATGCAATTTACGTAAAAAATATATCATCGCTCTTGAAAGAGTGATTTATTTCGCTGGAATGTTATGTCTAATCGTAGAAATATTAAAGTATTCATCTTGGCGGTAACTTCTCGAACGTTTTGAAACTAGTATGAGCCCTACCGAAAATGCATCTTGCGCGAATCAAAATTTACCTCGCCAAGAGGAATCCTGCGACAACATTAAGGTAATTTGCATATTTTCCGTCCAAAAACTACAACAGGAAGTGACGCATTGTGCAAATTCACCCTGCATACGGCAGCAAATTGTATGGCACGTTTTAAGGCGGCAAAAACTTATCTTAAGTAAATGGTTGTCAGTGTCAATTGCTTGTACCGCGTGCCATATTAAGAAAATAGCAATACCGCGATACGATGGAGTTCTCTCCTTTGGTAGAGATTAATCGGCTCTGTTTGTCTCATGGCTCTCGCTGAAAAACTATCGAAGTTAAAATAATACTTTTTTTACAAAGATGTTTCATCTCATGTCAATCAGATTTCATAATAAAATAGGCCTTGTAAGTTCACAATTATATTTCCGATCACGGAAATATCAAGTAACGCGATACAACGAGGTCGCAAGCTAAATATCTTGAATCAGGGACAGAAAATAATTATATTTCTCTCACAAAGACACTTAGACAGGCAGTCTCTAAAGAGAATCAGCGACAATTGCAACTACTGACCAATCACCAACAACTGCCGAAAAAGAACTGATACATACCTAAACATTTCACAAGATGTACTGAAGCCACTGTCACACCATTGTCCTGAGTGAGTATGGATATTTAGCAATATTCCTGCAATATCACGGCTGGTGACACCAGAAATGGGCTTACACCTTGTAATCATGTGGGGAATCGAACCCAGTGACGAGCGACCGCTAGGCTACCCCACCGCCCCATGATAGTTCAGATTGTGTATTGCTGGCAGGGTCGCCTTAATCTCACTCCAAGACAATTTCCAATCTGAAAATACATGTCCAAACACAATTTCCTTCACATGATGAGGACAACACAAATATTCAAAATGATAAACAAGTCTTTCTGACATTACCTTCTGAAAGATAGCGCCATCGGGTTTAATCCATCTTCCCGTTGTAGCTCCTATTTGTTTCACATGTGCAATATCTCCCAGGCTGTGGTCAAGGCTGTTTTTGCCGTTCCACCGTCCTTTCTCAAAGTTAACGCTATCTCCAATCTTCAAGAACTCAGGGAAGATGGTGATAGTCTCGTCGCATTGTACCAACGATAGACAGAGCAACAGCCATGTTACTGTGCAAGCTGCACTCATTATGCCAGATGTACCCTGCACTACGGTATCAAGCACCGAGTGTTCTGCTATGCACTCTTGTAGTAACCCATATATATTTTCTTATCGCATGAAGCATAGGTAGTCAAGGCTGTCTTAAGCTGAAGGGGCTTGGCCAAAGGAATGTGTCTAGTCACCGTTTTGCAATTTACTCTAATCTGAGAAACATTGTGACATTTGTGTGACATATAAAATACTGGAAATAATTGCAGGAATTGATATGTATGTACGTGGTGTGTGCGTATCTGTAGTACGTACGCTTAACAAGGCTTAATATTAAAGGCATATTTCATTGAATTTGATTGATACGAGGATGAAATTTCATATTGTCATAGTCACAGGTGTTGTTTGTCTTTTTTATAGAAATATTGGCAAGACTGATTGTCATGTTACCAGACACGTTCGCCCACGAGGGGGCGCTCTGATCAGCAACAAATATGTTGTTGTCACTGTTCTACATCTTCTTGGCACAGAGGGGATAAGTCTACGGATTCTCTCCTGTGGGAATTCCCCTCCATTCTCCCTCCAATACAATGATCAGTTGAGCAAGTGTAGATGCGCACCTTGACGTTGACGTACAGTGACGTTTGAATTATGAAGAACGTCAATGCTGCGTCTGGTGTAGAGTTGAAACGTTGAAACTCCCTCTGTCGGTTGATAATCAGATAATGCCAGTCTCCGTGTGTAGGATACCACACACAGAGACACGCACACACTACACACACACACACACACACGCACACACACACATACACACACACTTCCGCCAAAGAAAAAACTGAAATGTTGAAATGTCGAACAACGTTGTTGTACAGTGAAGCTCCATGTTCGATGAAGGCGTCTTCATACCGTAAAACATACCGGATTTCATTGTCTAATTCCCAAATCTTCGTTTCCTGATTGTCTGGTCTTATGCCCTTCTCGAATCTGGTACATGTCCTGCAGTCCAGATGACAGTAGCATTATGGTGACGTATGTGAAAGAACCGGCTGTAGAACCTCGTGCATGGATGGTGACTCTTGGTCCACCGCTTCATGACGATCTTAGGTTTAGTAGGGTGCTCTGGTGTACGTTGGAATACGTTGTAAGTCGGATACTCCAGCTTCACTGCAATGTTGCAAATTCAGGCTCGGCATTCTCACACAAGTTGACAAACGTATGGCAAAATGTTGAAGACGTTGGGCCTTTGTAGTCAGGGGGCGGTGGGTAGTCCAGTGGCTAAAGCGTTTGCTCGTCACGCCGAAAACCCGGGTTCGATTCTCCATATGGGTACAATATGTGAAGCCCATTTCTGGTGTGCCCCGCCGTGATATTGCTGCAATATCGCTAAAGTGGCGTAAAACTTACTCACCCTTGCAGTCATTGTCGCTTCACAATTTGCAGTGCATTACGCATTTATTTCCCTTTCTATGACATTTGCTGTGGGTATCGGCTAAAGTTTGAACGGTTGCTTTTATACAGCCCTCCATTTGACGAACATGTAACACAATAAAATCGTCGATACAATTAAGTTTCTCTTTTGTAAAATCAAATATTTTTGAATGTACAAAATCTTCTTTTGCATTATCTTCTATGCGTTGTTTTTGTATAGTAAACATGTGTCTGTGTGTGTGCGCGTGTGTGTTTATATATGTTATCGTTAATTATGTGAAAGAAAATATTAAAATGTTTTAAGTGAAGAAACGTTTTCATGTAAAACAACAATCTAGCCATATTGCACAGAAGTCATAATGACTAAATAGTAGTTAATATTTATGTAATACATTATTTATTTCAAATGTTACTAAATCTCTTTTATTTCATCAGGGGCGATAGTGTAGCCTAGTGGTTACAGCGTTCGCTCTCTACACCGAGGGCCAGGGTTCGATTCCCCACATGAGTACAATGTGCGAAGCCCATTTGTGGTGTCTATCGTCGTGATATTACTGTAATATTGCTAAAAGCGGCGTAAAACTAAGTTCACTCACTCACTCACTTCATCAATGAACCTTCCATACAGATAATGATAGAACGAGGCGTGGCCTGCTACCAGCTGTTCAATCACCTGACGTAAATTGAAGCTGTCGACGACCAGATTGCATCTATTGTTGGCGAGCAAGTGCGATTTTCCAATTCTCTTGGCAAACATCTGCAGCAGTCAGTCAAATAATATCGTGTCCGTCCGGCAAATCGAAGATTGACACAACGTCCGAGGATTGGAAGACGACGTCTTTGATCCGAATGCAGAGTAAGTCCGAGACGAACAGTTAACATGCTTTGGCGTCCTTGTTTTAAACGTTTGGGCCAATTAAAGGCTCACGTCTTTGTCTGACGTTAATCCGGGGATTCGCTTTTGAGCATATTATTAGGTAAGTATTTCACAGTAGGTTCTGATGTATTTGGAATTGATAGTCTTTCTTTCTTAAACAACTGTCCGTTCCAAAATTGGATTGAGAGTTGACACTGTTAAACTGCACTACATAGAAGCGACAAAACCCTTTCCACATTCACAAGGAATCTCAGCTGAAAGCACAGTCGATCATATAATAGTGACTATATCATGAGCTGATATTTGTTTCAGCAGTATTACAGCTGTATGATGTTGTTTGTAAAGAAATCGGGTCTGAACCAGACAATCCAGTGATTGTCACCATGCGATACGATGACAGTGCATGTGTTTAATAATCACTATGAAACAGTGATGATACCAGGTGTTCGCGAAAAGGTGAGCGTATCCTGCCCCCCTGGTGGCACCCGTCATAAACATATGATAAGTCTAGTCATTTGTTCACCTGAAGTAATTCGGGAACGTATGGTATAAGTCAAAATAGGGATTTGCATCGGACATCATTTTTGTCACTCATGCATCAAATTTGGAAATTTCCTCCACATGTCTACCATAAAACTTCTTGAAAGCTATACTGTAAACATGCACTAAAATATTATCTGAAAACTTAAGTGTGTCAAATCATCACAATTAAATAAATATTTCTTGTTAGTTTCAAATTTTCCAGCTTGGGTTCATGAATGTAGCAAAAATACTGTATTTTAGTGAGTTAAGTTTTACGCCGCATTCAGCAATATTCCAGCTATATGGCGGTAAAAATACTGTACGTCTCCAGGGTCCCCAGTGTGGTGATCTTCTTCAGTTGCTGGCGATCTATAGCCTGTTTTTTATAATGTATTGTTATATTTAATGATATGTTTTTCTAATAACATGGTAGATTTACCTTAATATATGTGATACTCTAGTAGTTTTACTGTCCACCGACGGCAGATTTTAATCTTTAAAATGTGAGTGAGTGAATTTAGTTTTACGCCGCTTTTAGCAATATTACAGCAATATCATGGCTGGGGACACCAGAAATGGACTTCACACATTGTACCCATGTGGGGGATCGAACCCAGGCCTTCGCCGTGACTTGCAAACGCTTTAACCACTGGCCTACCCCACCGCCCATTCAAAATGTATTTCTCTTTGATTTATGAATTGTTCCCGTCACCATATGGCTGAAAAAATGCCGATGTGACGCTAAACATTTACACACTCACAAGTTTCAAATTTAGGTTCCATCAAGCGTGGGTGTATATATTATATAAATATAATAACCTGCGTGCTCAATATGTGTGGTTCTGGTGTCCCCCGCCATGATATTGCTGGTATATTACTAGAAGTGGCGTAAAACCATACTCACTCACTCACTCACTCACTCAATATGTGTGGTGGATGTTTTACATGTATGCGCAAAGATTATTCGAGGAACAGCATGAAGAATTGGTATGCCAAATTCTGTGAAAGTGAGTGTGTGATTTAACGCCTCTTTGAATATTACTTCCGTTTTCACGGCATGTCAATTATTGAGTTTGGTTTGGATGAGTGAGAGTTTAGTTTTAGCAATATTCCAGCAATATCACGGCAGGGGACACCAGAAATGGGCTTCACACATTGTACGTATTTGGGAAATCGAACCCGGGTCTTCGGCGTGAAGAGCGAACCACAAGGCTAACCCTATTCACTCACTCACTCCGTACAACGTTTTCATTGTTTTTTATCACCTGTATAATTTGACATTTCCTCTTGACCGAAAAGGGCTATGACACCTTGTTCTCAGTGGCATTGGTCTGTGTGCACAAGACTCCTTAAAGGAATGTTGTCAAAATAGGTGTAATATTGCTAGTGTGGCGCTAACAAACGCACAAAACAAATATTCAATACTGAATTTACTGTGCTTCATCTTCTAACTCCAGACGCGCACCTGCTGCAGCATGAGACTGATACAGAGGTTCCTGTTCCTGTTCCTAGTCCTCATCTTCCTGCTGTGGATGTCCCGAGTACTCAACAACTCTAGCACACCTCACAGTAGCAGATACCATCTTACACCCATGGATAAAGCCTCGAGTCTACGAGACACTGACCCGGTGCCGCGTTTACCAAAGCTGTCAACATCTGCCTCAGACAATCCTCAGTGCATTGAACGTAGTATTTGCAAGATCGAAACTCAAAATGGAATGGATATTTATCATTATACTCGAAATTTCGAATTCTATTTCAACTTGACCAAACGGGTGCGGTATGATGTTAATGTTAACCACGATGATGAAGTTGTACCGAGGATTGTGCATTTCACGTGGATCAGAAGTCTCAACAATACTTTCAAATTTTATCACCTCATTTCCTTAATGGCGGCACAAAGGTTTGCGACACCTGATCGGATCTATTTCTGGCATGACGAGCTTCCGGTTGGGAAGTACTGGAACGAGGCTCTTAGGGTGATTAAGTGCATGTATCTCGTCCACAGAGAACGAATCACGCAGATTTGGGGTCAGCCTTTATTACTTCCGGTTCATGTGTCGGACGTGATGCGCCTCGAAGCTCTGATGGAGTATGGCGGCATGTTCTTTGATCTTGATTCCATTGTTGTAAACAATATTGACCCTTTGTTAAAGTATGACGTCACAATGGGTCATGCTGCTTGGTATATTCTGGCCAATGGAATCCTCTTTTCAAAACCTTGGGCCGATTTTTTGAAGGTATGGTATGAAACATATTCCAATTTCAAGCAAGACTTTCAAACGAATTCTAACATAATACCGAATATCATATCTTTGAGGGCTCCAAATCTTATTCATATAGAAAACACGACCCTGTGTCGTCCGAACTATAGTGAGAGATCATATCTGTTCCAAGACGGCGTTCTCTGGGACTGGCGAAGGAAGAACTATGTTGTCCATCTTTACATGCGCGCCTACGAGGCGGAGGGATATCCTGCTCTGAGTCCAGAAAACATAAAAGTAATAAACAACACAGTTTCTGAAATAGCCAGATACATTTACTATGAAACATAAAAAACAAATATAAGAAATATATCATCTGAATCATTTTGCATATTACAATGTACTGTTTTTGTCTTCAACCGGCGTACTATTGATGCCCGAAAATAATAACGGGGTTTGTTTAAACATGCTACATTCAGGTTAGTTTTCTTATGATTGGGGGACGGGATCTGTCTCTTTTATATTGACAACGAGACGCGTACGTTCAGTGAACCCTCTTTTGGACCCTCATATGTGTACATACTATCCAACTAGTCTCCTAGCCTGAACGCCCGACCCATTTGGTCACCTTTTAAGACCAGCTTAAGTTGCCGGGCAACCCAGAATCCTAGATTGGGGTGAGTGAGTGAGTTTAGTTTTACGCCGCACTCAGCAATATTCCAGCTATATGGCGGCGGTCTGTAAATAATCGAGTCTGGACCAGACAATCCAGTGATCAATAGCATGAGCATCCCTCAATGTAGTCCTATGACCGTCAAGCACATTTTGTTGGAATGTGTGGATTTTCGCCAACGCTTTTCATAAAGTTCAAACAATTCCAAGCCTATTAAAACCATTTCATTTCAGATTTCTGGAGAAAATAAAATTTTATGGTAAGATGTAGATATTAAATTTTGGATGTCAGTGTTTACCGCGTCACTGTGATAATGGACTTAAGTTTTGGGGATCTTCGTCCTCGTGTTTTCTCTATATTCCTTTCTATCGGAACTATTTGATTTCCGAGCCGCGAAAAGCTTCATTATTGCTGATGCGACTTAAAGCAACATTTACTCACTCATATACTATACATCCATTAGTTTTTCCTGGATTCCGCGTTTGCAGAATAAATCACGGAAATTACCTTATGATGCAGAAAAACGTATGGTCTGCGGAAAACGCATTTTCATGCAGAATACCTGCAGAATTTACCATTTTGTTTTGCTGCCGCGGAATTTACTTATTTTGATAGTTGAATCAAGATTGGCTATCAACCGAAACGAAAAGTAGGGGTAAACATCAAAGGCATGATTGGTTACACAAAAACGAACTGAGAAATTTGTTATAACGATATATTATAAATATTCACGAATAAAGATGATTTATTCATAAAGTAATATTTTCATAAGTACCTTACAATAACTTTATCTGAATCTGACACTGTAATTAGGTTCACAAAATCGATCTTTTTGAAGATTGAAATTGCATTATTTTTTGTGGGGGGTTATTGGTTTTTAACTGCAGAATGTTTTGCAGAATTTTGCAAAATGGGATGCAGAATTCACTTAAATTTGTCGCGGAATTCTTAAAAATTCGTCGCGGAATCCAGGCGGGACTGGTTCATTCAAGCCTTTTTACACAATACAAGCTTAAACAGTCATTCATACCTTTCCTAACTACATACGAAACAGTCATTTATGCCATTTCATACTACACATACCAACAGTCATTCATTCCATTTAACGCCATACCTACCTACTACCAGTCATGCTCTACATACAATAGTCATGTATGTACGTCTAGCCGTGTGACTTCCGGCGTCTTTAGTAGGACGGACGTGACAAGCAAACCAGACGCCTGGATTTTATGTTGCGTAATGATAAATCGATCCTATTATAAATTCTTTCATACGCTCTGTTAAACAAGTCAGACCCGTTTATCGTACTTATGATGCAAGGCCAGTGTTAGCTGACGGATGCGGTCGAAGCAACAAATCTTCGTGTGCGGAAATGCTTGTTTCGCCACGTAGAAATATTCGTTTACCCTCGCGCTGACAGTTAACGAGGCTGTGACTTGACAATAACAAATTGCATTTTTGTAAGGCATACAACAGACATTAGTTATGAAAAAACATTCTAATATGTTATTTATAGGAGGTGAAATGAATGTGGAATGCCACGGAAAAGTTGAATGAAGCGTTTTAATTGTAATACACAATAAAGCATGGAGGTCTTCATATAATGAAAAGTAAACGCTTTCGGGAGCCTGTGTTTCTATGAAGACGCTGGGGGCCTATTTTAGGTTTCTATGAAGTCGTTGGGAGCCTACTTTAGGTTTCTATGAAGTGGTGGGGTAGCCTAGTGGTTAAACCGTTGGCTCGTGACGCCGAAGACCCGGGTTCGAATCCCCACATGTGTACAATGTGTGAAGCCCATTTCTGGTGTATCCCGCCGTGATGTTGCTGGAATATTGCTAAAAGCGGCGTAAAACCAAACTCAGGGAGTCAGTGAGGTCTATGAAGTGTTTGGGAGAATATTTTAGGATTCTGTGAAGACGTTGGGAGCCTACATTAGGTTTATATGAAGACGTTGGGAGCCTGTTATAGGTTTCCATAAAGACACCGTGAGCCTATTTTAGGTATATGTGAAGACTTTGGGAGCCTATTTTTGGTTCCTGTGAAAACTTTGGGAGCCTATTTTATGTTTCTATGAAGACGTTGGAAGCCTACTTTAGGTTTCTTTGAAGACGTTGGGAGCCTATTTTAGGTTTCTGTGAAGACTTTGGAAGCCTATTTCAGGTTTCTGTGAAGACTTTGGGAGCCTATTTTAGGTTCCTATGTAGGCGCTGGGAGCCTACTTTAGGTTTCAATGAATACGTTGGGAGCCTATATTAGGTTTTGACTATAGAAATTGGCAGATACAGTATTGTTAATATAACAGACAAAATGTGGGGTTTTTTGGGATGAAGACGATATTGAAGACGAGTTCCATGTTATATTAGTATGTCCATATTATAATAACTATAGAAAATTATATATAAAACCATATTACAACAGATTCCCAAGCATAAACTTATTTAACTTTTAAGTGTTAGAAATGTAAAACAGTTATGTAATTTAGGTAAATATTTGTATATAGCCTGTTGTCTCAGAAATGAAATGATTGCTAAATAATAAGTAATTTGTTGTACATTCTCCATTATAATCAGTTTCGTGTTTGTATAGTCCGTTTGGCTCAAAAGCGGACCGATGAATTGCAAGCTAACTCGAAAACTAATAAACATAAAAACTCAATGAAACACTGATCATAATCAAAACCTCAGACCAACTCTGTGAGGTTTTTGCAGAATTTATGTCCTAAAAATAAAAAAGTTGTTTAACAAACTATCATTAAAATATCGACACAATTCACTATTTGTTACGAGGGACGAGTGCGGTATTATATGTTTATTAGTTTTCGAGTTAGATTGCAATTCATCGGTCCGCTTTTGAGCCAAAGGGACTATACACGTGTGAGAACTATCCAATGATATCTAAATGTCAGACGGATTGTCTGTAGAGATAAAGGTGAATAAAGATACTCAATCTGAACAGTTGTTGATCAAGACGTATTCCATAAAACGGCAGGGCCAAAGACCCTTCATCGGTGTCAGAACATCTTCGATTGAAGGGAGGCAGTTCAGTTCTAAAATTGTGAACCATTATGACAAACAACGCGATCAACCATTAAACCAGGATATGTCACCCGCTCATCTTCGGCTTAGTAGTGTGACCTTCCGTACGCCCAACCCCACCCCTCCACACTGGCGGCCGACCTTGACGACCGACGTCTGTCTGACATCGACCACTCAGGCCGCGCGTGAAGGACTTCGCCTGGACGGTTCACTCTCACTTAGCCAGATTCTTACCAAAAAGGTCTTGTTAAAACAACATTGCACTCTGGCTGTGTGAGAGATGCGAGCCAGGTAATAAACCAGAGCCTCTGATGCGTGAGCCTTTGTTCTAAGGCTATAGTCTATATCTACAATGCGACACAATTGAAGATGTATGCAAGTGTGTGTTTGTTTGTAATATGAGAGCAAAAGAAACAGCATTTCAGATAAAATAATATTTAATTTATTATATATATAATAATTATTATTGTATGACATTTATTTGTTAACAAACCATTTTTCATGATTTTCTTTATGCATCAAGCATGTATTTATTTACATTTTGTGAACAGTGTAACATTGCGTGAAGTTACATTTACATTCACAAGTGTAGACAGTGAGATGCAGCATCCGCATACAGTTCCATGGATGTCTGGCCGGTAACAAAGTTCATTGTAACATGTTGTAGTCCCGTCTGGTAGTTGTTGTGGACAAGATACTGACCGCCTCTGTTGTAGTCCCGTCTGGTAGTTGTTGTGGACAAGATACTGACCGCCTCTGTTGTAGTCTCGTCTGGTAGTTGTTGTGGACAAGATACTGACCGCCTCTGTTGTAGTCTCGTCTGGTAGTTGTTGTGGACAAGATACTGACCGCCTCTGTTGTAGTCTCGTCTGGTAGTTGTTGTGGACAAGATACTGACCGCCTCTGTTGTAGTCTCGTCTGGTAGTTGTTGTGGACAAGATACTGACCGCCTCTGTTGTAGTCTCGTCTGGTAGTTGTTGTGGACAAGATACTGACCGCCTCTGTTGTAGTCTCGTCTGGTAGTGGTTGTGGACAAGATACTGACCGACCGCCGTCTGGTAGTTGTTGTCAAGATACTGACCGTCTCTGTTGTAGTCTCGTCTGGTAGTTGTTGTGGACAAGATACTGACCGCCTCTGTTGTAGTCTCGTCTGGTAGTTGTTGTGGACAAGATACTGACCGCCTCTGTTGTAGTCTCGTCTGGTAGTTGTTGTGGACAAGATACTGACCGCCTCTGTTGTAGTCTCGTCTGGTAGTTGTTGTGGACAAGATACTGACCGCCTCTGTTGTAGTCTCGTCTGGTAGTTGTTGTGGACAAGATACTGACCGCCTCTGTTGTAGTCTCGTCTGGTAGTTGTTGTGGACAAGATACTGACCGCCTCTGTTGTAGTCTCGTCTGGTAGTTGTTGTGGACAAGATACTGACCGCCTCTGTTGTAGTCTCGTCTGGTAGTTGTTGTGGACAAGATACTGACCGCCTCTGTTGTAGTCTCGTCTGGTAGTTGTTGTGGACAAGATACTGACCGCCTCTGTTGTAGTCTCGTCTGGTAGTTGTTGTGGACAAGATACTGACCGCCTCTGTTGTAGTCTCGTCTGGTAGTTGTTGTGGACAAGATACTGACCGCCTCTGTTGTAGTCTCGTCTGGTAGTTGTTGTGGACAAGATACTGACCGCCTCTGTTGTAGTCTCGTCTGGTAGTTGTTGTGGACAAGATACTGACCGCCTCTGTTGTAGTCTCGTCTGGTAGTTGTTGTGGACAAGATACTGACCGCCTCTGTTGTAGTCTCGTCTGGTAGTTGTTGTGGACAAGATACTGACCGCCTCTGTTGTAGTCTCGTCTGGTAGTTGTTGTCAAGATACGACCGCCTCTGTTGTAGTAGTTGTTGTGGACAAGATACTGACCGCCTCTGTTGTAGTCTCGTCTGGTAGTTGTTGTGGACAAGATACTGACCGCCTCTGTTGTAGTCTCGTCTGGTAGTTGTTGTGGACAAGATACTGACCGCCTCTGTTGTAGTCTCGTCTGGTAGTTGTTGTGGACAAGATACTGACCGCCTCTGTTGTAGTCTCGTCTGGTAGTTGTTGTGGACAAGATACTGACCGCCTCTGTTGTAGTCTCGTCTGGTAGTTGTTGTGGACAAGATACTGACCGCCTCTGTTGTAGTCTCGTCTGGTAGTTGTTGTGGACAAGATACTGACCGCCTCTGTTGTAGTCTCGTCTGGTAGTTGTTGTGGACAAGATACTGACCGCCTCTGTTGTAGTCTCGTCTGGTAGTTGTTGTGGACAAGATACTGACCGCCTCTGTTGTAGTCTCGTCTGGTAGTTGTTGTGGACAAGATACTGACCGCCTCTCTTGTTGTCTGTGAACTTGATCTCTACACATGCATTCGCCATTGTGATGAAATTATTTGGTTAGTTAGATAATTACTTTGTTTAGCGTCGCACACACAACTGAGGTATTTCGGCGACGGGGTAGTACACTTATTAAGAAATGAGGGGGAACAAAAAATAGAAATTTGGAAAGAATGGTGTTACTACCCCCCCAAAAAAATAGAAACGGAATATTAAGGGAAATTTAATGGAAGGCCGAATTAAAAAAGTAAGAAAGATGATTTGAAAAGTTAAAAGAACATATATAAATATTTGTAACAATTTTTAAAATGATAAAAAGTGGAATTATTGTATTATTGTTTGTGTTTCTAGATGGTTTGGTATAATTTTGTATGAATGAGATATTTAATGAGTGGTTTGTTAGAATGAGCTTGAGATCAGAAGAGTTAGCATTATTGAGGTACTGTTTTAAAGCATTGGTAAATGGGGTTCTTTGTTAATTATGTTGAGCAGTAAAAGATAGTTAAAATAAGTTCACTAATCTCACCAATTAGGCATTTCCTCCAATCCTCCCCCAAAAATCAAATACTACCATATCAATGTATCTCACTTTAATACAAATTTCACTAATCTCACTAATTGAACACTTCCTCAAATCCTTCCAAAAATTCACTAATCGAACAGAACAGAATTTAGTTGAACATTGTTGATACAGACTATGACCAAGTGTTATCAGAAACACTAACCCAAGTCAGCCAAATCCCTCTCTGGCTATGTGAGAGACCTGTTTTGACAGAATCTGGCTAAGTGAGAGGACACCACCAGGACCCAACACAGACATCATTAGGGTACGCTCATAATTTGGTTTAAACATATTTTTATTCTTGAAAGAATCTGGTTTGGTAAACAAGCAAAGCTTTGCCTTTGTGAATACCTCACCAGTACAAATATAACACAAACTGACTGACTGACTGAGTTTGGTTTTACGCCGCTTTTAGCAATATTCCAGCAACATCACGGCGGGGGACACCAGAAATGGGCTTCACACATTGTGTTCATGTGGGGATTCGAACCCGGGTCTTCGGCGTGACGAGCCAACGCTTTAACCATTAGGCTACCCCACCGCCCCTATAACACAAACAGAACACACAAGAACTAGACAAAAGACAGAATGAAATAGACAAAATGAAAATCCGAACATCGTATGTGCATTGAGAATTGTAATTAACAACGCTCATAATTTATGGCTAGGGTTTGGGGTGGAGGGTGGAGGGGTGTGATAATTTTTATGGAGAAGTATGTACACCCATCCCCCACCCCCCACCCCCCTAGAATTTATGTGTTAGAAAAATAATTGCTAAAGTAAGTAAGTGACACACACGCACCCACCCCCTGCATGTCATGTAAAAAAACAATGACCCATACCCACCCCTTCCATAGTTTATAATCATAATTTCTAAATATTGCTGACCCCCCTAGGACATGTGTACAAAATTGAAGATCCCCCACCTACCGAGAACAAATAGGTGACCCTCCTGTAAAATCATCATCACACCCATAGCCATAAATTATGAATGGTTCCTTATATTCGTTTGGACGTTTTCAACATTATAACGTTGTAACAATATAATATTAACACAATAATTGAAGATTGTCTAATGTTATGTTTCAGTGTTACAGGCAAGTGGTGTAAATGGCGGGTGCTACCGGTTTGTGTGGGGGGTGGGGGGTGGGGGGTTTAATGCTTACTCTTTACGCAAACCCCTGATGTCATCACTGGCATGAAATTCCAGATATTTCTTCTTTTTTTTCCTAAATGGATTCGATTTCTTAAGATAGGCAAAAGTGGGTTGTCACAGACGTGTTATGTTTTACGATTTTAAATATTACACCATTATTTCCATTTTTATTTGTCTGGTACCAGGGAGTTCCAGTTCCCATGTCAAGGAACCTTATCTGACCTTGATTTTAACAATTATTGTTGTAGGAAGTGCTACAAGTAGTATTCATGAGGTAATAAAAACAAGATACATTATATGAAACATGTCGGTGTAATATTAAAACAGTTATGAATGCATTACACTGTGTAAGTATGAATTCATTATACTTACATAACAACGTATGGTATGGATTTACAACTTCTTTAGTATTTACAACACGACGTTTCTGAGCTAGGTTTTGCCCATTCATCATGTGAATGACAGAATATGATTTACAAGCAACATATATAGCATGTACAGGAGGCCAGCGAGATGGAATTAAAGACTGAGATGTACAGATGTTAAAACGCGAGTATTAGGGAATTAGCTCGCACAAAACAGCATATTGCTCATAACGCAATGTACTAATTAGGATACACACTCTATACAATCCAGATATCACCCCAATGGGCGTTCATACAATGTACATTCTACAACAGTCACTAAACAACATCGTGTTTGCACGTAATGCAATAGTTAGGATACCCGACACACTCTATACAATCTACAATAGCCACAAAACAACGTAGAGTTAATCATTATCAATAAACAATCCTAAACAGTAATACAGAGTAATTGTGAGATATATTAAACGACGCCACGTTCCACATAGACCTAACGGTTGTGCCAAGGGTCGGACATATAGTTAAGGTATCTACAATAGATTACAGTTAATATAGAATAGCAATAGTAAAGATTTGTCAAAGTAGAAGAAAGTAAAGTTTTTTACCTGAGTGAATTTACTAGCCAGCCACCCCCTGATTTGTGACTGTCATCCGTAATATATATCTATTCTAGCTATCGTAAATAATCTCGTTTACAGATAAAACTTACGATAACGTTGTTATTGTGAACTTCAGATTATGTCATTTACAGTTGGACCGAAGAATCGATGGCCAGTCGCGAGTATGCCACGAAGGTATATGTGGCACGCACGTGATTTGACCAACGTGGAATACAAACAGCCGTAAAGACAGATAAACGTAATGCACCTTGGTTCTGTTAGCTTTAAAGATACTGGTCCCGGATTAAGTCCGATGCTCGTTATCAATGTGACCCTTGGCAGGTTTAAGATTGAAGAACGTAGTCAGTTAGTCTGTAATATTTCCCGTTTTCAATAACGCATATCGTTATAAAATATTGGTAAAACTTTGTCTAGTTTTTCCGTGTTAATACAGAGATCAAGGAGATTAAGTGATATGTTTTGATCGAGATGTACAGAGTTCATAGAGATTAAGTGGTGTGTTTATGCAATAGATTGGTATAGAGATTTTTATGTACAGAGTGTTTACACAAAAAGGATATACATTGATTAGAAACAATTATCAAGACATGTAACAGTAATGACTGACTGAGTTTAGTTTTACGCCGCTTTTAGTAATATTCCAGCAATATCACGGCGGGGGACACCAGAAATGGGCTTAACACATTGTGCCCATGTGGGGAATCGAACCCGGGTCTTCGGCGTGACGAGCCAACGCTTTAACCACTAGGCTACCCCACCGCCCGTAACAGTAATGAGGAGCAGCATGGAAAAACATGTACATGTATAGTGAATTTGAAACTTATTTCTGTATGAGATACTTGATGGGCATTTATGTTTAGTTGATAAGAAAGTAGGATATATTTTTACAGCATGCATCTCATCAGATTATGTTCTAACCCTTTGACGGTGGGGTAGCCCAGTGGTTAAAGCGTTCGCTCGTCACACGCTCGATCCCCACATGGGCACAAAATGAACCCATTTCTGATGTCTCCCCCGCAATGATATTGCTGGAATATTGCTAAAAGCGGCATAAAACCCAACTCACTCACTCAAACCCTTTGTCTGATTGTCATACAAAGCATCCTAACTTATGGTTTTTTATCCTAATACTGAAACAATAGATTGTTCTATCGTATTTGGGGCGGTGGGGTAGCCTAGTGGTTAAAGCGTTCGCTAGTCACGCCGAAGGTTCGATTCCCCACATGGGTACATTGTGCGAAGCCCATTTCTGGTGTGTCCGGCTGTGATATTGCTGGAATATTGCTAAAAGCGGCGTAAAACCCAACTCACTCACTCACCCTAACCCTTTGTCTGATTGTCATGCAAAGTATCCTGACTAATGGGTTTTTAACCATATGTAATGCTCAAATAATAGATTGTTCTATCATAGGTTCAGCAACGATTACATGTTCTTCATAATTGAGATAAACTGAAACCCGTTTATCCGGAACGTAGCGATCCCGTTGAAAACGTCCTGATTAACAACTGTCCGGATTATTGAAACATTATTACGGGAAAATGTCAGTATGAATACATGTGAGTGATCTGAATGCATTTTTTTGGTTATAAAATAAGGTTAAAAGGTTCCCAGCAATCTATGCAATTCCATGTCATATACATGTATTTGGAATACGTCAGGCTACCGGAAACAAACAAATATATATTCTTAACAAAAAGTAGGGGAACATGAACTTCCAACTTGGATAGGAAGTATAAGCGTTAACAAACTTTTCAAAGACAGACATCTTATGAGCGCACCACCATTAAATATATTTCTCTTTATCACCACCCCTAAACACAACGCAGTAGCCCCATACAGTGCATTGGGTGTCGTTCTTGATTTTGACGGTTTTCCAGAAGGTCGATACAATCACTGCAGACCAATAATTTTGACAATCATCTTACATCACACAGCTGTTAGTGTTTGTTTCTAGCCGTTTTGTTTGTTTGTTTGTTTGTTTGTGGTGATGGATGGACTCTCAAAACATTCATTATTATCATATCAACATTGATTGACTCCAATATATCTCCCAATTCTTTCAATCGTAAATTAAAAATGAAGTTCCCCTACTTTTTGTAAGAGTATATCATATAAGTTTTTCCCCAAGCAATTGTTTGGAACGATGCACTTCCCGGTTAACAGGGTGGGGACTGACGCCATTGTGCTGTATGACATTACGAAATGACAATTTGTAAGTGAAACGTCAGCCATAGATAAATTACAACGTGTAAAGTTAAATATTTCAGTTTGTAACGTGTTGCTGACTTCTTTGAAAAGCATACTGATATCGAAGTAAACGCGAATTGATTTTGGCTTTTCCATGACATGGTTAATTTAGGATCTCATAATTGTTGTACTGCTTTCTGGTACTTTTCCTGGGTTCGAATTCAAAATGTGTTTTTTTCCTTTTGCTTGGTTGGTTGGTTGTCAAGGCCATCAATTGGAATCTTTGCTTTGCTTTGCTTTGCTTTGCTTTGCTTTGCTTTGCTTTGCTTTGCTTTGCTTTGCTTTGCTTTGCTTTGCTTTGCTTTGCTTTGCTTTGCTTTGCTGCTTTACTCCGCACTCAGCAATATTCCAGTTCTGTGGCGGCGGTCTGTAAATAATCGAGTCTAGACAAGACAATCCAGAGAACAACATCACGAGCACCGATCTACTCAACTGGGAAACAATGACATGTTTCAACCAGTCAGCGAGTCTGACCACCTGATAACGTTGCTCGCCTCTGACGACAAGCATGGGTTGCTGAAGACCAATCCTAACCCGGATCTTCACTGGTTAATATGTGTTTCTAACATATTATATTTTTACATTAGTATATGATTCGCATTAAACACTGTAAACCTTGTGTCTAGTAATAGTGAATACATCTCGATTTTTCAGAAAGTGTGTGTGGGGGAGGAGGGGTGTGTGTCTAATTAGAAGCGGTAACAATCAACATTTTAGGTTGGTCCGCCATGTTCACTTGTTGTCCTATGTTGGTAGGGGTACAAACTGGATCAGGCATAAACGTAAGTTTATCGCGATGTTGAATAACACATTTCCATGTGAATCTGAGTAATCTTGAAATGAATCTGATCCATCCCGAATTTAATCTGAGGTACCTGGAGGTGAGGTGAAATTTGGTTTAACGTCGTACTTGAGAATAATTCGCTCATTTGACGACGTGCATGCATGTGTATGTGTATGTGCGGCTGCTTGTACTAGCCCAGACTGAGGTACCTGGAATTAAATTTGGTATATCTCGAATTGTTTTTTAAAGAACCACTAAACTTTGTTTTTGTTACTCTTTTAACCATTACATATGAAAGATTTGTGGTTAGTCTTATGCGGAACACCAAATTTATTCTTTAAAAACTTGTGGTTAATTAATACCGAGCGATTAAAAGTGGCCAAAAAGTCGCCTGCTTCCCTCTCGCCCGCCAACGAAACCACAGGTTACGTAACTCTGTCGCCAGAGCACTGCAGTGACGTCATATGAGGAACGATTTTCAGTTAGTGGTATAGAAAATGTGTAGCACGCTCATCATTTTGATGATTTCTCGACATCAACGACGACATGCCGAATCGTTGCTTTGTCGTCAATTGCCCTAGGGTCGGGCGATGGTGTCCCCATGCACAGATTTCCACAGGACCCCGCAGTTCGTGCTAAATCGGTTATGTTTGTAGAGTGCGAAGCGAGCGTTGTGGAAGCCTGAAACGATATCTTACTTGTGTTCAGATCGCTTCACGGAAGTTAAAGAATCAAACTACTTACTAGTTGTAGTAAAATATGCATATGATTGATGACCATAAAGATTTTCTATGACACAACTTGTAACATAACGATTTCTTCCTCGGAAGTGAGGTTGTGGTCGAAGTAACAATAATATTGTAAGTAGTATTATATTGACACCCACCTCGCTGCCACGAGAGAAATTGTTATGATATACGCTATGTCATGCAAAATCCTATTGGCCATCAATAAAATACATATTTTACTACCAGTAGAAAGTAGTTTTGATTTTGTAACTCGGTGAAAACAAACCTAAATACCATTTATCCTCAGACTGGCGGATGATATTCATCTTCTAAGAAAGGTACCAACTATCGCCATTTTTAAAACTAAAAAAATATGTTAGAATTAATGAGATTATAGTTTGTTTTCATCAAGTTAGAAAATCAAGACTACTTTCTACTCGTTGTTAAATATGTATTGGAATCATAACCAAACGGATTTTGCATTACACAACTTATAACATAACGATTTCTTCCACGGAAGCGAGGTGGGGGTCGAAGTCACAATACTGCGCGATAAATTTCTTGCTACATTCCCATGGTTAATGTCCACTCACCAGTATGTAGATACTAGTCAATGTGCGTCTTTATATTTGGTCTTATAATCCTAATTAGTTTATTATCACACTTGTATGCATTTTGAAACTAAATAAAAGCAGACGATCTGATACTTATAGTGAATTTATAACAGAACTGTAATATCTAGACATTTTATAGTTTGCCAATGTGAATCATAATTCGCACACACACCCTAGTGCATGTTGTCTGTCTCATTACACTTCACGGCGAAAACAATGATTCTGTTGAATGCTACGACAAATGATAAAAACAAAATGCAAATATTAAAATTAAAACAGATTAAAGTTATAGGAACAATATCAGGCCATTACCTTGTTCGAGGAATGTATCCATCAATATCCACAAAACTGTTCCAAATGATGTGTCTTTTAACAGTTTAATATACGAAAAGTGATAAATCTTTTCAGGTATTGGTGTATAGTCTCATTGGTCACCCAAGATAGCACACCTGGCAACCAATTGCATAATGTCCGCCTTTCTTTAAAAACAGTAATTTAGTTAGCCAATAATGGGCAATCAATCAATGTATTGCCGGTTAATCCTTTGAAAGAAGGACGTTGTTTTTACGCAGACACCGACACGACAGAGTGTATTCAGTATAGATTAGTAAATCTACATACATAAACACTACCTTTGACAATTCCGCTGTGTAAGATAAAAGTAATTAATCAATCAGCGTGTTATCGGTTAACTTTGATCGATGTTTATAATGTTGAATATTTACTCCAGACACAAGAAATGCCAAATGGGAACCTTTGTCGGGTAATCTAAGTGTGTTACCACTAATTATACCTGTTATAAATTCATTAACTGACCATCAAGTGAATGATGACAAATAACATGTGTAGGTTTATACCACCTAACACGGGTTACAACGAGGGAGTATTAATTGCTGTATTGCATGTGAAAACTTATGGGCCGACACTGTTTTGAGAATACAAACAGATTTTTACATGACATGATTAAATATCGAGGTAAAACAACACAGAAATGGGATCAATTTGGATCAGTCATTATACAAATAGGGCCTAACGACACCAATCGATTTTGACAGAATCGTCTATGAAAACAAGTTGTAACTCGGAAACTAGGCAAAGCAGGAGACAAAATTAAATGACAGTAGATTGTGAGAACATATAGCTTTCATTTTCCACAACAATTGTCACGATTTCAGGTTTATACAAGCCTGTAAACACGATAATTTACCCCCTAAAATGTAGATGAATTCTGCATCGGCTCTCAAAGCTATTCCTCATATGACGTCACAGAGGCGCGCCGCTCTGATTGGTTGAAATTTCGTTCGCGGGTGAGAATTGTGCACTGTTGTCAAAAAGGTCGATTTAAGTCAATTAAAGGTCGAAATGAGTAGTTTTAATGACGGGGTTTCATTTATAACGATGCCAGTTAGTGATTTATGTATTTGTACCCCCTAGGGTTTATGTGACCTTTAAAAATACCATTATGCAATGTTGGCGTCATATAAATTAAAATATTCACTTATATAGCATAGATATCCAGCAATAAGTGATGTTCAAAATCTCTTTGAGTTAAGGGTACTTGTAGGCTTTGCTGAACAAATGCTAGTCTGCCTCACAGTCCATGAATCTCATTATCTTCCCTTCCATCCTGCCCTGCGAAAGGCCAAAATGAAGCAAGTCTTAATTCCCATGAATCTCCCATCTCACTGGGGTTCCTTTATGTTATTAGGGCTCCTTGCCTCTAGGCAGGAGACCTATTTCTATATTAAAAAAATAGGCTAAATAATTAGCGTTAGGCTAAATAAATGTATTTTCAACAATGCTCAGTTGATTGGTGGTAACTTATTACACAGATGTGTCCCAGATGTCAGAAAGGCCTCGTCGCCATATGTTTTTGTTAACGCCGCACACAGCAATATTGCAGGTATATGGCGGTGGTCTGTAAATAATCGAGTCGGGACTAGACAATCCAGTGATCAACAGCATGAGCATCGATCTGCGTAATTGGGAACCGATGACATGTGTCAACCAAGTCAGCGAGCCTGACCACCCGATCCCGTTGGTCGCCTCTTACGACAAGCATGTCCAGTGTGGAAACATTTACCGTAACGTTGGTTGTAATGTAATGTGGAATGACAAAGACGCACGCTTGCGACAGTTTTCATTCTAAATACTTTCCAGAAGAGACCATATAATAAGATTACCATATGTTACATGGTCTCTGCTTCTAGAAAGCTTTTCACATGCTGGGGTAGTGTATATAATTTATCTAGAAGATATCAGACTTTCAAAGCATCTCACACCACTACTTACATAATATTGCATCACATTCCCGACAGCTGTTCAAACACAATGTTATGTCATGTTATGCATTCGCTCGTCACGCCGATGTCCAGGTCTCGATTAAACACATGGATACGACGTGTGAAGCCTATTTCCTTTGTCCCCATTATGGTATTGCTGGGTTGTAGCAAAACGACGGAAAATTACACTTACTCATTCGTTCTCCCCTTGCTTTAAAACTAATGTAGCTCTTTACAGCTATAGGGTTCTGGATCGTTAAATAATTTAAAATTACAATTTAAGCATCGATCTGCGCAATTGGGAACCGATGACATGTGTCAACCAAGTCAGCGAGCCTGACCACCCGATCCCGTTAGTCGCCTCTTACGACGAGCATGGGTTACTGAAGGCTCATTCTAGCCTGGACCTTCACAAGTGTATTTCTGTAATACAATCTGTAACCTGAGTTGTGTTTATGTAGCATCTGATTGTCTAATTCCAATCCCAGCACGATAATGGGGTCTTCTCGTTCACCCAGCAGCTTAGGGGGATTACCAGATAATTCCCCTCTGGCACTAATTAGATCATCTGTTGTGACTGTAGGTCAGTTTGACACGGACATGATTGATTCATACCAGAGGCAGGAGTCAGAATTGGTTGAAACTGTTAATCGTTGGAAATATTTATGATAGAAGCGGATT
Source organism: Haliotis rubra (assembly GCF_003918875.1). Classification (NCBI taxonomy): domain Eukaryota; kingdom Metazoa; phylum Mollusca; class Gastropoda; order Lepetellida; family Haliotidae; genus Haliotis; species Haliotis rubra. The sequence continues at coordinate 46,635 of NW_025765506.1, forward strand.
AAGGAAAACCATGTTGTATGTATAGTCAACTTCTTTATTGCAATGGGTGCGACGTTTCATATAGGTGTAGGTACTAACACCGAAATGAAGCAGGTGCTTCATTTAGATGTTAGTAGCACCACTTATGTGTTAGTACCACCACCATGCTTGATAATGGTGTTAGTACCTACACCCATATAGGTGTTAGCATGCTTGATAATGGTGTTAGTACCCACACCATGCTTCATATAGGTGTTAGTACCTACACCATGCTTGATAATGGTGTTAGTACCCACACCAGGCTTCATATAGGTGTTAGTACCTACACCAGGTACCTACACCAGGCTTCATATAGGTGTTAGCATACACCATGCTTGATAATGGTGTCAGTACCTACACCATGCTTCCATATAGGTGTTAGCACCTACACCATCATTTGATAATGGTGTTAGTACCTACACCATGCTTCATATAGGTGTTAGTACCTACACCAGGCTTGATAATGGTGTTAGTACCTACACCAGGCTTCATATAGGTGTTAGTACCACACCATGCTTGATAATGGTGTTAGTACTTACCACACCATGCTTCATATAGGTGTTAGTACTCACACCATGCTTGATATATGGTGTTAGTACCTACACCATGCTTCATATAGGTGTGTTACACCAGTATAATAGGTGTTAGTACCACCATGCTACCAGGTTTCACCATATATAGGTGTTAGTACCTACACCATGCTTGATAATGGTGTTAGTACCTACACCATGCTTCATAGGTGTTAGTACCCCTACACCATGCTTCATATAGGTGTTAGTACCTACACCATGCTTCATATAGGTGTTAGTACCCACACCAGGTGTTTCATGCTTATAGGTGTACACCAGGCTTCATATAGGTGTTAGTACCACACCACCATGCTACACCATATAGGTGTTAGTACCTACACCATGCTTCATATAGGTGTTAGTACCTACACCATGCTTCATATAGGTGTTAGTACCTACACCATGCTTCATATAGGTGTTAGTACCTACACCATGCTTCATATAGGTGTTAGTACCTACACCATGCTTCATATAGGTGTTAGTACCTACACCATGCTTCATATAGGTGTTAGTACCTACACCATGCTTCATATAGGTGTTAGTACCTACACCAGGCTTCATATAGGTGTTAGTACCTACACCATGCTTCATATAGGTGTTAGTACCTACACCATGCTTCATATAGGTGTTAGTACCTACACCATGCTTCATATAGGTGTTAGTACCTACACCAGGCTTCATATAGGTGTTAGTACCTACACCAGGCTTCATATAGGTGTTAGTACCTACACCATGCTTCATATAGGTGTTAGTACCTACACCATGCTTCATATAGGTGTTAGTACCTACACCATGTGGTTGACCTGGTACCTTCACATAGGTGTTAGTACCTACACCAGGCTTCATATAGGTGTTAGTACCTACACCAGGCTTCATATAGGTGTTAGTACCTACACCAGGCTTCATATAGGTGTTAGTACCTACACCGAAACGTTGCACTCATTGCAATAAAGAAGTTGACTATCCATAGAACTTGGTTTTCCTTAATCTATCCAACTTCTAAAATGCCTCTCAAAGAAGTTATAGAAGCGGATTGTTTTGGTATCACCTGGAATTTCTGTCAAAAACGGAGTCTATTTTAATATTCCGACTAAAGCATGTATCGTCGATAGTAATGAAATGCAGTGCTCGAGAAATTTGAGCAGATCCTCACCCATCGAGGGCACCTTCATAAAAAATGGGAAAGACAAGTCCGTTATTCTCCTGAGACCCCCACCCCTCCTTTACACACAAACACACACAAAAATAAACGCGCGCTCGCACACACACACACACACACACACACACACAGACACAAACAAAATAACAATAACAAAACAAACATACAACCAATACACTCAAAAATCTAAAAAAAATAAACAACATAGACTCACACACCGCCCATAAAATCATATATAACTACAAAGAACATATCCTCACAAAAGAAAAGAAACGAAAACATATGATTGTGATTTGCACCTGCCATACATTTTGTCATTTTGACATTGATGTGACACACGTCAAGGTTTGTGGGATTATCCAGATAACACAAGCGAGGTATCCAATGACAATGCTGTAGGCTGTCTTCGCAGGAAGGCGACTTTTTTTGGTATGTAAAACATGGGTCGTTTTTAGTTTTCGCCTTCGTGCGAAAAAGGTGGAATTTTGCATCAATGGGTTCAGGTGTGAATACAAGAACCCTGATCCCAGAGTGAGTGAGTTCAGTTTTACGCCGCTTTTAACAATATTCCAGCTATATCATGGCGGGGGACACCAGAAATGGGCTTCACACATTGTACCCATGTGGGGAATAGAACCCGGGTCTTCGGCGTGACGAGCCAACGCTTTAACCACTAGGCTACCCCACCGCCCCCAATCCCAATGAGGCGACAACCACAATTCGTTCATGTTCATTTTATTCATAATTATCCACTATATTATCCACCTTATATTATTGGCCTACAGAAACAAATTAATGAATTAGAAAACTACTGTAAAAATCATGTAAATATGGATAAAACAAAAGTAGTTATTTTTGTTTAAACATATTTTTATTCAAGAAAATGAATTGGTATTAGTGAACAAGCATTAATACAAAATGAAATGAAGAACGTGACGACATCGATATTGACTATTGCATTAATATGACATTTATAGATATCTATAACTTTAACAACTATTCTCTAACTAGTCATATTTAGAATTACAGTTTTGTCTGTCTAACAAGCTATTGCAGAAATATAAATCAACCATGAGAAGGTTGTTGAGGTATTTTAATTATATTCCTGCGTCTTGATGATATAATCGTGGACAGATTCAACTATTTTCTGGTTTACACAAGGAGTAAATTATTTTTTTCCCTTCAAAATGGTATCCAGGTTATAACCGGTAGTGTAAAAATACATATTAAATCTTATCTGAGTAGGGTTACCGCAAGTACGAAAATAGTGTTGGACGTTTTCACTGTGATATCCACAAGAGCAACATAGACAGTCTATTAAATGTATGTTATACTGGTGGGCAGACAATAAGCCCACTGGGATAAAAAGCCCTCGGACAAAACCCCCCTAGGCTAAATGCCCCCAGGACAAAAAGCCCTTGCAAATTTCAACCCATAGGATAAAACACCCTCGGTGTATATTTTGAGTTGACAGGTGATAACATGATGTTTTCTAAGCAATTCCTCCCACTGCTGATAGTTGTTACAGGTTCCTCAGTGACGACGTTGTTATTTTAACAATGGAATGAAGTCTGCTAAATGTTGTTTCAGAGAAATGGCTTAAATTGGTCACTTCCTCTTATGTTTGATTTTGTTGGGCAGGTACTCATTGTGGCGCTATTATTATTTAATTCAAAATATATTGAACTAGGATTGGTAAACAAGCCCTAATGGCTCTTTTGAATACCTCTCCATTTCAATGAAACATGAATAAAACAAATATTAAAAAATATCACATGTATTTTTACGAACATGGATATAATATAAATTCTGTCCTAAATGGTAATCCAAACAAAAATAAACTTGTAAATTCTTTTATCTGTCCATACTTTTATAATAAATTCGGATAGGTTTGATAAATGATTAATGATGTTCAATATGCAGGTTCCTTGCTTTCCTATCATGCTCCCTAACACTACACTGACCCTACCCCCGGTGTTCGTAAAAATACATGCGATGTCTGATGTTGGAATAATTAGGACAAGTAAAGAAATAATGTAAAGTATCCTCATAGGGGTGACCACAGGAGCGAATGGATCAACTGAAATGTGCCGTTCAAACTTGTGCGCTTTCAAATCACTGCACCCGAGTCTGAGTGGATAATTTGGCAGAAACGTGTACCAAAGTTTTTATCAAATATATTAAAATTAAGTGGTTTTGATGATTTTTTAATTGGCCTATGGTTTCAATAGTATTATGTGCTTGGCGATTTACATTTTTGAAGTATGTGCTATTACATATGCTATTTAATGTTATATTATATTGTATTCTATATAAAAAATAGAAGATTTGTTGGTATTCTATTACATCTCTTCATTGAGGACCTTTTGTCCTTCCCATTGAGGGCTTTTTGTCTTGGGGGCATTTAGCCTAGGGGTGTTTTGTCTGAGGGTGTTACGTCCTTGTGGGCCTATTGTCCTACCACCGTTATACTTATCGGCGTTTATGTCGCTACATCCGAGCCTGTGGCGGCAGTGAACGATTTGGCAGAAACGACTGTCATAATTAAAGGTCACATGCAACGTAAAACACAACTTTGCAGATTCTGATACCTTTCGGTATGGACTTAAAGTAACAAATGATCAAAAATGCAAAGTCAACTTATAAAGTTGAAAAATAACGCGATGAAAAACACCGCGTGAAATCGGAGTTCAAACGATTCACTAATTTTCCCAGCGCTTGGGGGGAAAAGTGGTTTCAAGAGCTGGGCTGCGCTGCACATATATATATAAATATGCAATAATATGATATTACTGTATGACAAAAAAGGTAAAAAGAATTGGATAACAGATGTCAAACACCTACTTTTGTTCAACGGTATTTAATCATTTATGGTATGAACAAAAGGTTGAAAGTTCGTCATTTTTTTTAATACATTCACGCAAAGATTAAAAGATATTTACCAGCATCAATGGTTGGAAACCATTTCAATATCTACACAATTCAATTATTACTAAATCTCTAAAACTCACATTTATACTGAACGTTTTTATCATGCCTTATTGTTAAGCAATTTCGAGCATCTTTAGCTCGTTTCCGTTGTTTGTCTCATAATCTGTTAATTGAAAAAGGCGGTTTTATGAATATCAAAAAAAGGAGAATCTGTAAATGATGTAATAATGCTATAGAAGACAGTATCATTTTTTCTTGTCTGTCCAGCATATAATACAATGCGTAAAAAATATATTAAAGAATTTTGACCTTCCATCAATTGACAAATTTTCTTCACTGTTGAATTATTCAAATGAAATTGTACTTCAAAATGTTGTAGAAGAACTACACGCTTAATATCACAACTGTAGAGTAGCTCGATACAGTCTAATTGCCCAGTACCTTAGGTTGTTGTAACAGTAATCTAATACCAGTAACCAGAAAGTATCTTGTGCAGGCATTTGAACCTTTTTGACCATAATGACCATTGGATCAGAATCAGAATCTTCTTCAAACATCCAGATTTGTGTAGAAGATTTTATTACTGTCTCACTCGTAGCATACATAAATATACATAGGCATTAAAACATATACAAAATATCTACGACCTATCACTTAGTGACTCATGAGAGACATATAAAATACATATAAAAACACAAATCCATGATAAATTATAAATACACACCTGTGAAAAGCGAATAAAATTATTTACAGTACATAAAAGCTTGCGTCTTCAGGCTAAAATGTCGAGTCTAGGTCATAAACCCCTCGGTACAAAAATCCCTCGAAAAATGACCAAAAGCCCCTCACTTTATGGTTTAAACATATTTATTCATTTAGTCATGATGGGATTGGCAAACAAGCATACAAACATGCTTATACCAATGCCGCTCCCTAACAATGATACAATAGTATTAACGATAATGATAGTGACGTACACATGAGCTTGGTGCAAAACATAATGTGAATCTACAAGGAACAATATTGACAATATAATGTGTTACAATTTGCAAACATACGTTGAAGGCAAATAAACTAGAAGCTGTTGTGATCTCAGTATAACAGCAAGGCACGGCATGTAAAATAAAACTAGGCTAGGTAAATTGCGAGAATCTCTAGGAAGATATGATATAGTTATGTACCGATTTTAGTAGTTCCAGATTTACCTGTTCTGATGAGCCCGAATGTCCAAATAAGACTGATGACAAATTAAATCCTTTACTAAAGAAGAATGGATTTGATCTTATGTCGTTAAATATGAGACAGATGAGGAAGAAATGAAGCGCATCTTTGGTGTGATGCCAGCAGTTACATTCGGGACTATCATATATATATGTCTGGAAAACTTATCTCCATTTAAATCGCTACACCCAAGCCGAAGTCGGGAGTGGATTATCTGGCAGATCTTGAACCATGGGGAAGATTAAAGTAGATTTCACTGGTGTTGTGTTCTTTTAGTTTGTTATTGAATTCTCCAGAGTATTGGCGTTTACGATATCTGGAGGGAGAGAGTTCCAGATGTTTACCGTGTCAGGGATAAATGAATTGGAGTACAAACTAGTGTTGCCTTTAATATTTTGTTGGTCAGAATTATTTCTCAAATTATATCCACTTACAGATGATACATTTTCTGGAACTAAACTAGACAAATAATCTGGAACTAGTTTGTGAACCATTTTGTCAAATATGTATAATTTTTGACGGCGTCTTCTATTTTCAAGTGAAGAAATATTTGTCTCAGAATATAGTTTGTTATGACTTGTGCCGCGAACAGCTCCGCAGATAGTTCTGATAGCGTCTAGATTTAATTTCTCTAGAAGAAGCGTTTGCTCTTTAGTGCAATTATCCCATACATGACACGCGTAGTCGAACATTGGTAAATAAATTATTTGTACATTGTCTGCAGCGTTTTCCTGTTGAAGAGATATTTAAAACTTCTTAGGCAGTTTATCATTGGACTGACTTTTTTTATGACATTTTCGACTTGAAGAATCTTGTTGAAGAACTATTCCCAAATTTTTGTGAGATGGGACGTCGTTTATGCTAGTGTCATCCATCGATAAGATTCTGTCAGATTATCCATTCACGCCTCAGGCTCGGTTGCAGCGATTTAAACGCACATAAATATCAACGATTTATATCTTCAAATCCCTCTTGTTCTTGTGGCTACTGTTACGAAGATCCAGTTCACTATTTCTTTTCGTGCGTTAATTACACTGACATAAGACATAAAATGCACTTCTATACTAAAGGATATGACATCAAATCAATACTATACGGCCACTCTCATGGATCTACTAAAGGTTATCTTGAATTATTAGAATCTATCCATTCTTTCATTGTACTGTCAGGCAGATGTGTGTTGTAATATAAAAACGAAATTGCACTTACTATTAAGTATTTTCCGACACTAATGGTTCTAACGTTAAAAGCGGCTATGTTACAGTTTATGATTGTTACATTTCCAGAAAGCTATTGTTTATCGTTTGTTAATACCATGTTTTTCTCCGTACGATTATTATATCTATAATATATCTGTATTCCGGAGCGGTATTCATATAAGCACCATACTGCTTGTTTACCAACCCGGTTCCTCTTTTGGAAATAAATATGTTTAAACCATAAGACTGGTTTGATATATTTAGAATGTGTTTACGCGTAAATTGAATAGAGACCGTTTTATTTGGATTAAAATCAACTTGCCATTTTTAGCCCAGTCTGATATTACAGATTTGATCCAAAATAATTTCTTCATATGACATATACTGTTTTAACAATGATTGGCGTTATTTCTCGTTTTTGCAATATTTACAGATCATTCACATTGTACATTCATCATGACATGTTTACTCTTCCTTCCATTGTATCCCGGAGCGGTATTCATATAAGCTTATGCTTGTTTACCAATCCGGTTCCGTTCTTTGGAAATAAATATGTTTAAATCATATTACAGATAAATCATTATTCAGACATTGTGCTGCTACATTCGGATCGTTTATTACTACATAGAGCGAAGTGTCATCAGCAAACAGACGTATGTTACTGTCAATGTCATCGACAATATCGTTGATATAAACTAAGAATAATAGCGGTCCTAAAACGGAACCTTGTGGGACGCCAGCTGTAACTGGTTTTAATTCGGAGCTGAAGCCGTTGATTACGACACGCTGTCTTTTATCTTCGAGGTAACTTTTTAAACCATAAAAGAAGTTTGCCACAAATACCGTAAGCTTCCAATTTCTGAATGATTCCTCTGTGCCATACTTTATCGAATGCTTTGCTTATGTAGCAAAAAAATGCTCTTATTTCCTTCCCTTTATCCAATTCTTTAGCAAGAAAATCATAAAGGTAAGTCAATTGGTAAGATGGTGAATCTCCAGGGGTAAACCCGGACTGAAAATTTGTTAGTGAGTTATTGTCTCTGAGATAATTAAATACATATTTGAAAACACATTTTTCAAATACTTTGGCTAAACAACTAGTTACTGCTACAGGTCTGTAGTTGTTACATTCACTTATACTACCTTTCTTATGAATTGGTATTACTGAAGCCATTTTCCAAATGTCTGAAAATACTGAGTTATTCAGAGAGGAATTAAACAATTTTGATAAGGGGTCGGATATTACCAGAGCGCTGAGTTTTAGTACTCGATTACCGATACCGTCATGCCTGGTTGCTTAAGTGACATCAACAGAAAGTAAAATATATTTAACTTCATTGGAACTCAATGTGATGGAGGATAATCTCTGATCCGTTATTATCATTAATTGTGGTAGGTTTTGGTCAGAATTTTTCACAGCAGCCTGATCGCAGAAGTAATTATTCATAATTGTTACGATATCATCTAGATCATCGCATATCACATCTCCATGTTTAATTGGGAGGAAATATTGTATTATTCCCGGTGCATTTAAAGTAGTTTTTCACTAAGCGCCACCAATGCTAACTACTGTACGAGTCGTTATCTTACTATCGACATAATTTGTCTTTGCACTTTATTTCGAAGTTTACGAAAGTTAGCCCAATCGGAGGGTCGGTTGCTTTGTTTAGCGGTTTTGTGTACACAGTTACGTTTTCGTATCAAACTACGCACTTCGCCAGACATCCATAACGGATCATTGGATCTAATAGTAATTGCTTTGTTTGTGATATTATTAACACAAATTTCTAAGAAAGACTGCTGCTTCTTCAATTGTGTCAGATGACAAGATATCTTGCCTAGGAACTGAAGTTCCAATAAGGTTTTGTCACTTTATGTATTAATGGGAAAATAAGATTAAAGACAAGAAATGATTGCTGACATGACAAGTTGTATTGCTTCATAATATAATGAACCTAATTTGTAAATTAATATGTAATTAGCAAAGAATTTTAGCTTGATCCAATTTCCTTTATAGGTTGAAGACTTTCCGAGTAAGAAATTATCACATTGATATGAAATTGATATTTCATTGATACGATAAAATACTAGAATGTGTGAAAGCAATCAGAACTACATGTACATGAATCGAGGGTCAAATTAGCGAGTTTTTTTGTCCAGTGTAGTATGGGAATACACCGGGCTTTTGTACCAAGGAGCTTTAGTCCTGAGGGGCTTTTTTTAGGGACCGGTACCTAATGGCAGGCCTGGGAAGCACAAAAAGCAAGGTCGGGACTTAGTAGAATACGTATATAAATGTCTCATCCATTGTTTTGCTGGTAAAATTCTCGTCGCTGTGTATACAATTGATCAAGAGTAAATCCGATTACTTCGTATTGTGGTTTAAACCTTTCACGGGCTAGTATCCCTCTGAACTGAGGTTGTTTCCACACGTTTACACACAGTGCGACATGGATCAAAGAGATGCGATCGTGCAAACTGAGGGCTAGAAGGGCTAATTGAGTTGAAGGTGTCACTTGTTTGTTATTTAATTAGGATTAACTAAGAAGGAATTAATTAGGAAGTACTCACTGTTACGCCTAAACACTACTGATAACGGATTATAGTTTCGAATCAAAACATGCTGAGAAGCGTTTTGTTTTCTTTCATAGTGATATGTGATGATATGTCATGCTCGGATGTCTCGAAGTTCGGATAAAACGATATTTTTTCTTGGTCCCATAAATATCGAGACAACGGTGCTCGACTGTATTTCATTCGGAAACGAAAAGCATTGGCAAAAGGCCTAAACGGTTTACATCAATGCAGTTCCATAATACATGTATAGGTTCACATATATAGATAATGTTGTACATGATAATTATAACAAGTTATCTCTGAATGATAACAATCATGGATAATAACAAATTACCCTAGTTTTGTTTCCTCGTATTGTGTACTGCAATGTGAGTGTATTGCAACTGTTAATTGTATAACAATTTCTTTGCTTGTTTGGTTTTTTTTGGTTACACACTAAATTCATTTGCCTTTAGACTTCGGGGTAAGCAGATTGTTAGCAGATTGAAATTTGAAAATCGACACGAAAGAATTTCTAATCTACAAGTTTAGAAACTAGGTACACGCAAACTCCATGTGAATTAATAAACCGAGGTGACAAAATAACAGCGTATGCACGATAAAACAATTTTAGGTTTTACATTTCCGCCGAAAGAACATTTATCCATTTTATCGGGCAATGTCCTGTTTTTTACGATCAAACATGCCTCTCAAGTTTATTACATCTGTTGTGACATGTCTTCACATTTATTATGGTGACATCTATGAAACAAACATCGTTTATCCCTGTACGTTAAACCTTGAACCCAATTCGTGACATCCATATGTAACCTTGTATAAACAACCCAGGAATTGCTTCCACTTCAAAGAACTCCGCGTTGGGACGCTTGGTCGATAATACAGGTCATTCGAATATTCTGAATGGATTTCACATATCAATTAAGCTTTATTGCTGAATAAAGTACCGCCCAGCCCAATAATCTCGCAGTTACGTAACTTGAAACGGCCAGGTGATCAGCTCGCTTGCCTGCCAGGCAGGACACAATGCGTGTGTCGTTATTAATCAGTCACCGTTGCCAGCTGGGTATATACAGCTTGTGATCAAGCGGTCATTGCCCTCATAAGCTCCGACTCGAACTTACAAGCTACACAAGCTGGACACGTAAACGTGAGTGACTTATATGTTTCTTTGTTGCGTTTTTGCCACTCCAGAAACAGAAACATCCAAACTAAAATGACAGCGACATATGACTATTCTGTTGAGGCAAACGTCAGATGTTTACGGGAAGTGTTTTTTTCCTTATTTTTTAAAAATGAAAATAGCTTCCTCTTTGTCCAAATTCCAATGTGCCTATGATATGACAATCTGGACAAGTGGCCTCTCTCGGACAGAGTAGGTTGATCAGGACACAGGACATATTGTGAAACGGATTACAAAGGTGCTTTATACCAGTTACCCAGTTGGATATGTATTACGTGAGAGGAATGTGTGTGGATGTTTACACGCATGCCCCCACCACACACACTTCTGTGTGTGCCGTGTGCGTGCATGTAACCGACATGTTAGAAGCTCCCAGCTGTTACCGCGTATTATTGGTCCTGACTTGTGACACGTCACCGGAGAGAAAACAATATGGCGTCGACAGGAACGTATCCGATTGCTGCGCATGCGCTATGGAGGTTGGATGTTCGTGTCTTGGCAAACTTCTGCCAATCAAATACAATCATATAGTTAAAATCGATTTAAAGAAACTAAGGAAAAGAATGCGAGTGAATAAATGAAAAATCCCGGATGTTTGAAGTAAACGTTGGACAGAAATAGGATTTATCTATCCTGACAGTGATCCTGATCTGTCTCACAACCTGGTGTCCCCCGCCGCGATGCTGCTGGAGCGTTGCTGAAAGCGGCGTAAAACTAAACACATTTCCTCACTGTCTCAGCCCTGAACGAGAGGCGGTGGGGTAGCCTAGTGGTTTAAGCGTTGGCTCGTCACGCCAAAGACCCGGGTTCGATTCCCCACATGGGTACAATGTGTGAAGCCCATTTCTGGTGTCCCCCGCCGTGATGTTGCTGGAATATTGCTAAAAGCAGCGTAAAACTACACTCACTCACTCATCCCTGAACGATATCACGGCCTGTAATGGAAAGCTCTAAAGGAAGCAAGCCTTTTTTCCCCTCAGGTTCTGAATCTCCCATCTCACTGAGGCTCCTATTTTACCTTTTCAATTTAAATGAAACCATTCTTACTCTCAAAGTTAAATATTTTTGGAGCTTAATCTTCTACAATTATCTAAGTACTGCAATATATATTTTATTGCTCCGAACTAGTGGTAGGGGCAATAGAGGGTTGGAAAGGGGGTATTTCCTTTAGTAGGACATGCATATGCTAATGAGACTGAAGGGATCGTTGTCGGCGCGGGTTCTACAGATGTGTACCCCGGGTATATAGCCAAACTCATGTCTACATATCGGCGTGCTCGTGCCGACAACGACCCCTTCAGAGCTAATGGGCGTTAAACAACAAACAAAGAGCGATAAGAAGAAGAAAAGACAGAAGAAAGATAATTTATTCGAGTGACTAGCGATACGGTTCATTTTCGCTTAATGGTTCATATGTTGATCGCCCGTCCATCTTGGGCCTATTAGACACCAATGACAATTGATACACCAATGACAATTGATATATGTTAAAAGCACTTTAAGTGCTAAGATAATACATTTAAGATATATTGTTAAGCATTTACATTAAAATATCATATAGAACATCAAGTTAAAATATCAGTGGAGTTGGGAGTGTTGAACAGTCTACGTTTGAACATAGTTACAATTAGTACAGCTACGGTATTCGATAACTTATCATCACACTGCATAATAAATGTACATGTAATTTTATCTGAACTAGATTGTTGGCTAAAATTTATATCGGAGGCTAGACTAAAAAGTGTTACTCTCAGATCAGAACATAAAGTACAGTCGATAAGAAAGTGTTTCTCGTCTTCAACATTAGAAGAGTTACAGTGTTTACATACACGCTGGTCTAAGGGAGTTTTGGTTTCTTAAACCGACCAAGTTATATTTCTAAAGGGAGTGTGCCACATCTAAATTTGGCTAGATAACTTCTATGAGCTCTGTGATTTAATGCGGAAACACAATAAGAAGTACTAAAAGACATTTTGAAAAGGCTGTAATTCCTTATCGTGTTACCATTTAGACTCCCCCGGTCATCCCACAGTTGTTCATACCATTTCATTTTATCTAAAGCTATAAGTTTACTTTTCAACAAAAATAAATCAGAAGTTAAAGTCAGTTGTAAACCTTCGCAATACAAATAAGCAACAACAAGAAAACCAATTCTATCACTTTAATTGTGCGACACACCCTGAACGTGTTCGTGTGTTTTGTTCATTATATATACATTGTAACTTACGGGTCAGAGCAAATGTCTTGTCAACGTCTAAAGTGGGACAACACCCTTCTCTCAAGGCCCCGGTGACATACAAAGGACAGTTTACTCAACTCAACATTTCCGCAAAACGTGTTTAGCCATCTGTATTTTTTATGTTTCTCATGCCCAACCTCACCCGACAAGAGAAGGGCGGGCGAAACAAAATAAATAACTATAAAACATGTTGTTTTTCACTTTCACTTATTGTGTTACATATATTATGCAAAATTGAGATCACTTGGTCTGAAAATATTTAGGGACCGTTCATAGTTTATGGCCGGGGGTGGTGGGGGCTGTTGATGGTGATTATTATGGAGAAGCATGTACAATGCGAATGCCCCTCCCCTTAAAATGTATGTACAAAGTTACTGACAAACTGCCCTGCATGTCATGTACATAATCAATTAGTCCCCCCGCCCCGTGATATTGCTCGAATGCTGCTATTTATAGCAGCGTAAAACCTCACTCACTCCTGCTTCAATCTTGCTCTTTGTACGGAGGTTTTGGAGAGACTCATGTCTCTTAAAGCTGTTCAGTCACCATCCTTTCAAAACGTTACGATAGGATTTATGACAAGATATTTCCAAATTTACGCATCAGTGAAAAATTGACTTGCCGTTGCTAGTATTTGTGGCGGGTGTCATCGACAGCGCAGGATACGCTCACCTTTTCGCAAACACCTGATACCATCACTATTTGATAGTGTTTCATAAAAACCTGCTTATCAAATAGTCCGACTCAAACAATCGACTCTGCCCTTATTACGCCGCTTTCAGCAATGTCCCAGCAATGTACCGGCGGGGGACATCAGAAATGGACTTCACACATTGTGGAATAGAACCCGGGTCTTCAGCGTGACAAGCGAACGCTTTAACCACTTGGCTACTCCGCTGCCCCATTTTTTGTTATAGCTTCAATGACTTCAACCTATACTGCTCCCATCAAGTCAAACTACCACTTAGGTCAATGTTACAAAATCTGTTATCTGTATATCAGTATAACGTTCCGGTGAAGTTGTAATCATTCACTATCGAAACATCTCCGTAGTACAGGGATAATCACACGCCGAATATCGTCTTTTTTATTTTAGACGATGCCATCATTTCAGTGGGGATCCATGAAGATCCGGGTTAGAATTGATCTTCAGTAAATCATGCTTGTCATAAGAGGCGACTAACGGGATCGGGTGGTCAGGCTCGCTGACTTGGTTCACACATGTCATCGTATCCAAATTGCGTAGATCGATGCTAATGCTGCTGATCACTGGATTGTCTGGTGCAGACGCGATTATTTACAGACCGGCGCCATATAGGTGGAATAATGAATGCGGCGTAAAACTAAACTCATTCTTTATTAGTGGCCTGGGGATTGAACCACTTGTCTGTCTGCTGGTGTGAGGCTGGTCAATAGTAATGCGAGAGATATTATACGTCCGCTTCCCAAACGTGTTAGAAAGCATGGTTGAACCAGGAAATTGTTGATACAGGTTATTTCAGATTTCTCTTTTAAAAAAATCACTTCGGGTTTTTATGCGATCAAAAATCTCGTGGTACATTTGGTCTATTTGAACTTTATTTCCGCTTCGACATTAATAGTGACAGTTTGGACCTAATGCGTTAAGAATGTATTTATCTAAATACAATCGGTGCAAGTACTCTCCAAACAAGGAGGTTTGATTGTTGTTTTACGCCAGACTCATCAATATTCCAGCTATATGGCGGCGGTCTGTAAATATTCCAGTCTGGACCAGACAATCCAGTGATCAAAAGCATGAGCATCGATCTGCGCGATTGGGAACCGATGGTGGTGGTGATGATGATGATGATGATGATGATGATTTTATTTAACCTGCTCGTTCCAACACAATGTGTATTCGATGGTACAATTACCGACTGTTTTGTCCTGTGTCTTTCAGAGAAGTTAACAGTTTAAACAAGAACACCTATGACGGTATGAAGACGTCAACGATAGAAACTCAGCGCAATCTCCTTTGAACCATCGCCGGAGTCACCAGCTGCTGTACGTACCACTAACTGCCTTTGTTCCTATAAACATGGTGTTCAACGGGCAACTTACCGGTTTTACCGTTGATGAAGACCAGAACGGCCCACCATCACAGGTGGCCCCTTGGACTGATGATGATCTGTTTATACAATCTGACAACGAAGTCACCCCTATGACTGACATCGAGGACAGCTCTGGTGATGAAGTATATGATGAAGAATACCTGAGGATGCACATGAAATCTGCACATGATGAAGTGAAGAGTGGCCTTGACGTCCAGCAATTAGGTATCCCGAGGACAACGAAACAAATCAAGAATGCAGTGCGGGAGAATACACCCAGTCCTTCTTTTGAAAATACGACAGGGAGACACAGCTACAGCAGAAACGAGGAGGAAGAACTGGATGATTTGAAGGGGAACCCCGTACATACGCGGGTCGGTATCATACATGGCAACTCTGTCAATAGTCCATGGCCAAGATTAGATCCCAACGAGAAGGTTAAAACCAAGGCCATTCCGTCAGATCTTGAGCAGATATCAACGGGACATCAGGACAGTGTCAGGGATGCAAGACCAACTGTATGTGGAGCGGACATACAGACAACACATGGGCAGACAACCGTATATAAATACGATGGCGACTTCAGATCTGATAGTATTTGTCAAGATCACATTAAAAAGGAGAGTCATACCCAAGGTACGTTTCAGACCATTCCGTCAGATCTTGAGCAGATATCAACGGGACATCAGGACAGTGTCAGGGATGCAAGAGCAAGTGTAAGTGGAGCGGACATACAGACAACACATGGGCAGGCAACCGTATATAGATACGATGGCGACTTCAGTTCTGATAGTATTTGTCAAAAGCACATTAAAAAGGAGAGTCATACCCAAGATACTTTCCAAACTGCCGCGTATGAAGACATATTAATGAAGCATCAGAGTGAAGATACAGATTCAGTGGGAACTGGAACAGGAACTTTTCCAACTGGGGATGTATTGGCAGCCACAAGCAGATATGGCGAGGAAATGGACTGTAATATTCAAATAAAGAAAGAACAAGTTTCAGTAGTGGTTCCCGATCACCAAATAGATACCGCTATGGATACAGAGGAAATGGAGAGTGGAAAGAGAATAGATTCTAAAATATTTTCATTTCACGTCGAGAGAAATGTACACACACGTTGCGGTGCTTTTGGTGGTGATGATGGCGTAAATAGTGATGGTGCTGGTGCTGCTGATGATGATGGTGATGGTGGAGTTGATGGTGGTGATGGTGGAGTTGATGATTGTGGTGATGGTGCGGGCGACGGCAATGGTCATTTGGAGCCACACGATCCAGGAAATTCTGGGATACTGATAAAAACGGAAGTTTGTGGTTCAATTGAAGACAGTGCTTCAGTGATATCTCATCATGATCTTAGTGTCTCTTCCATGGATGGTTGCAATAGTGATGTCTGTACAGAGAAGGAATCTGATGTCAACATGGCCGAAACTTTGCCATTTCCAACACGACTTGACAGACCAGAAAATGATAAAATCCGAGTGAACTTAAGTAAGTCAGTTGCGCCTTCTGCAACACATCCAAGTGTTCATCTTCAGCAGAAGACGCCAGGAAAAGGCATCTCACAACAAGACATGTCCTCCCCCAGACATAAGAAACATCAAAAGAAGAAGAGGGGTCCGAAACCAAAACCAGGCAAAGTGTGCACCATCTGTAAGAAACGATTCCCTTCTTCGGAACTGAAGCAGCATATGCAACAGTCTCACAGACACTCGTGTCAAATATGCCGTAAAACGATCAAAGACTTAGTGATGTTCCAAGGCCATATGAGGGAGCATGCAGGCGAACCTACCCCATTTTGGTGTGATCAGTGTAACAAGCGATTTGACCGGTATGCTACATTGGATAAGCATAGGAGGGTGCATTCTCTAAAAGGACGTTGGGAGTGTTCCAAGTGTGGAAAAGTGATCACCCGACATGATAATTATCTCAGACACTTGAAGGTTCATGAGGACTCCAACCTGAACAAGTGTGAGAAGTGTGGCCGACAATACGCTTCAGCTGTAAATCTCCGAAAACACATGGTGGTGCATTTAGAGGAAAAGCCAATAGAGTGCCCAGTATGCGAGAAACGCTTTAATTTTAAAAGCACTTTAGATTACCACATGCGCAGTCACACAGCAGCAACTGTGAAATCCGCTACCTGTAAAATATGTGGCATGGAGTGTATTCATAAAAGTTCATTAGCTATCCACATGAATATCCACACAGGAATGAAACCCCATGTTTGTGTATATTGTGGGAAACGATTTGCCCAGCTGAGCACAAAAATTGGACATGAAATGAACCACGAGAACCCAAACAAGAAGTCACTGGACAAAGACTCCGAAGAACAGAGAACCAAGAACATGTTAGAGTCCTTCGACTGTGATGAATGTCTAATGAGCTTCATCAGCCTGGAACTTCTAAATGGCCACATGATGAAAACCCATGACACCACTTCAAAAGAGATCCCAGACAGCGAGGTAACACCAGAATGCATAAAGCCATACTCTTGCGGAATATGTGAAATGCCATTCCTGTCTGTAAGTGGACTCAGAAAACATAGAATAAAGAATCACCCAGAACACATTGGCGTTGGAAAGGGGAGATACTCATCTCTTGGAAAGAACCTGAACTCCAATGGAAAGACTATGGCTGATAAAACAGTCTCCACTGAGAAGAAAGGAGCAGCTACAAGATCTGCCAGGAACCGAAAGAAAGGGTCAAAAGAAGCAAATGTCAACTTGGGACGTGCATCGACAAAGGGCAACAATTTGTATGACACAGAAACAGCTGACCAACCAACGTTAGATTCAGAGACTGACCCAGCAGATGATTTACCGACACCCAAGCAGAAGCCTGTTCCAACGAAGGATTTACCAAAGTCCAAACAAGGATCAACTGATGGTGAATCTGACAGCAACATTGATAAGAATAAGTGTAATATTTGCGGGAAGTTAGTCCTTGAGCTTCGGAACCACATGAAGTATCACAGTGAGAAGGCCTACGTCTGTCGTGTCTGTGGTATGAGGTTCGCCATCTCCGCCAACCTCAAGAGACATCTCCGGCAGCATACGGGAGAGACTCCGTTCCAGTGCAAGACTTGTGGAGAACGATTCATGAAAGCAGAGGCTCTGAAAAAGCACATGGCAAGACACAAAGGCGAGGAACTGGAGAAGAAGTATGAATGTTCTATCTGCGGCAAGAAGTTCCTCGACAACTATCACTTGAACCGACATAGTGTGGTTCACAACAGCTGGCCTAAAGTACGTGACACTGATCCAGCTAATGGGGATAAATAGCGCTGTAGAGAGGAAGTGGCCGAAATCACGTGACACAGAACAACTGACTGATACAAGATAGTTTTAACCATATAAGTTGGCCCAACATCCGTGACATGGAATAAGTGACTGACACAAGATAGTGTTAACCATATAAGTTGGCCCAACATCCGTGACATGGAATAAGTGATTGACACAAGATAGTGTTAACCATATAAGTTGGCCCAACATCCGTGACATGGAATAAGTGACTGACACAAGATAGTGTTAACCATATAAGTTGGCCCAACATCCGTGACATGGAATAAGTGACTGACACAAGATAGTGTTAACCATATAAGATGGCCCAACATCCGTGACATGGAATAAGTGATTGACACAAGATAGTGTTAACCATATAAGATGGCCCAACATCCGTGACATGGAATAAGTGATTGACACAAGATAGTGTTAACCATATAAGATGGCCCAACATCCGTGACAGGGAATAAGTGACTGTTACAAGATAGGTTAACCACATAAGATGGCCCAACATTGACTTAAGTTAGTGGCACAGGTACTGTGTGTTAATCTTACTTACAGTTTCTAGTAGTGCTATTGGTCCTGAAGTACAATATTTGACAATGAACAATGACAGTGGGAATTACCGGTATACATTGTTTGACGTTTGTGTAGTGAAGTGACTATAGAATAGTGTCTGTCTGTGGTCAAGTCTTGGAAATGACTAAAATACCCAATACACACACTGTTGATCAACACCAGGCACGCACATACTTACAACTGACGGACATTGTTCATTTTATCAGTTTTGTTGGCCTGAAAAGCGCCATGGAAAACACATCAACCGTAAGGTCCAGAACACAACCATGGTACCGGTATAAAGTGAAACACCATCCAATAACCAGTTCTCATTTGTTTTACTGATACCCTCCGTCACACGCGGGAATATGTTTTCTTTTGTCTAGTAGTTTGTTACATGTCTGATACAATAAAATGTGGGACGGTGGGGTAGCCTAGTGGTTAAAACGTTCGACCATTTACTCATTCACTCACCCACTCTCTCCCTCTCTCTCACCCGCTCTCTCATTCACTCACTCACTCACTCTCATTCACATTCGAATGTCGATTCCTTCATGGCTACATGTGTGAAACCTATTTCTGGTGTCCCCTGCCGTGATATTGCTGGAATATTGCTAAAATGTCCTCTTTTATGCCCAGACGGCTTTGAACTTAGCTCTGTGTTACTTGAACCTATCATGGCATGACGTACAAAAATCACGAAGTGATATAAAGGACAATGTGTATTATAGGTTTGTAAATATACAGTAATTAGCTCTCAATAATTATACATGTATATAAAATATCGTTACTCTCAAGTCGACACTATGGTTTAGCAATCAAACTTATGATACGCTTTAGTTGATTTGTTTATCCCGGGTTTAGGGTACTATGATAATTATATTTATAATTTATTCATTTAACGAATGTTTGTCATATGTAAAACTGGCAATAATTATTTATAAACTATCGTTACTCTCCAGTCGACACTATGGTTTAGCAATCAAACTTGTGATACGCTTTAGTTGATTTGTTTATCCCCGTGTGGTGAACATCCTATTTATTATTTATCAGATTTAATGAATGTTTGTCATATGTAAACCCTCGCTTTTACATTGTTATTCATAATTTAAAGAACTGTCTAACATATATTTTATCCATTTAAGATAAAGTGAAGCTTTTTATAATGCTGTCAGTATTTAAAGGAGTTTTTTAATTGTTTTTAATTTTTAACTTTTTGAATAAATTTGATGAATATAACAAAATGTTGTCGGGTTTCTTTTGCTTTGCTTTGTTGTTGTTTGTGTGTGTGTGTGTGTGTGGGGGGGGGGTTTGTTCGGTTTTGGGTTTGTTTTTTTGGTTTTTATTCATTTTATTTTTTTTTATATTGTTTGTTTTGCCATTTGAATATTTACTGAAGTCTGGTCAGTACATATGCAATCGACTTGATACATACCCTAATGGTGAAATAAAGGGAAAACGGTTTTGTAGCCTATATATATTTTACAAGATGTATTCAGTGAATTTTTGAGAGAGAACAATGTAAAAGTGTGGCTATGTTTATACTTCACAATTACATTGCATACATTAATCAGTGCATGAACGACCTTTCATATCGAGGCTTTGAATGTTGAAATGAACCGTAGTCTTTTACTATCTTTTCATGACAAGAAAGCTTTTGGGTACTGTAATCCACTTGCAGCTCTCGTGCCTATTCCATACAATGAATATCTACCACTACTGTGTACATCTGTGATATTACCAATTCTTGAGACCCTTGAAGATCCGGGTTAGAATTGGTCTTCAGCAACCTATACTAGTCGTAAAAGGCGAGTAACGGGATCGGGAAGTCAGGCTCGTTATACCACTATAACGTTGCGGTGATATTGTAATCATTCACTATCGAAACATCTCCGTAGTACAGGGATAATCACACGCCGAATATCGTCTTTTTCATTTCAGACGATGCCATCATTTCAGTGGGGATCCATGAAGATGCGGGTTAGAATTGATCTTCAGTAAATCATGCTTGTCGTAAGAGGTGACTAACGGGATCGGGAGGTCAGGCTCGATGTCTTGGTTGACACATGTCATCGTATCCCAATTGCGTAGATCCACACTCATGCTGTTGATGACTGGATTTTCTGGTCCATACTCGATTCATTTACAGAACCCCGCCATATAGCTGGAATATTGCTGAGAGAGGCGTTAAACAACAAACAAACAAACAAACATGCAAACACAAAAAATTCCAGATGTGATGGACACGGGATTCAAACGAGGACCAAAGATCCATAATGCTTTTGAAAACAGACTGAAAATATGCGATGATAGACTGGGCGCCGTCTCGTTCACTGAAATTGTCATTGCAACAAGCACAGGGAACTTGTCTAACCGCGGCAACGGATTTTTCATTCAAAGAACGATTTAGCCCCATTCGTCACCACTCGCCCCGTCCCGTTACTATTCGGCTTGTCCCCGGAATAAAACGAGTTGGTCACGAATGGATTTAGCCCGTCATCTAAAATCATCATTTTCACTTTATTTCTGTTTTTTTTAAACGGATTTGATGTGTGGGTAAGAAAGCCCCAAATAGTAATATGTGCAACATTGCTATGTTCACTTAACTTGCCTAAAAAGGTTATATACCCTACGGTCTCAGAAGAATCTCAACTATGGTCTTAAAACTTCTCCCATTCCCGTTAGCTCGATATATTTTATGATGAATGGACTGGATCAATTCTGCTCTCGAACGAGAATACAGGCATGAGGTAATCAGATCTGTTCTAACATTTACTGTAAAGTAAGTGATCAGATGAGAAACATGACATTTTACTTCGGTAAAAACGGTACACAATTATATACTGATGTACAAAAGAAAGCACACACCTGGTGTTTTGAGACTATTAAAAAACGTAAATATTTTGCTAGCAATGTTCCAATTGGGTAAGATATCTATGGTCTTATTGCAACACGTACAGAACTTTTCTATATATTACGCTGTTTTAGGAAAACATTTACCAAAGCATCAGGTGTGTACTTTCTTTTGTACGTCAGTGTATTTTCAGTTTTACTGTAAAGTGAATACGGTAAACACAGTAAGTAGTAGTGGAGGTTATTCCGAATAAACGCACATGTGCAAATGATAAAATCTCGGCTTTAGTTAAAGTAATTGCTAGTTTCATTACAGACTATTTTTATACTGATTATATACTCAAACCAAAAATTAAGGATCCCCAATATTCAATATTTAAGTATTATATGGATCATAATATTGACTATTAAATACCTTAATATTGAAAATTGGGAAGGTCCTTAACTTTTTTTGTTGAGTAATATTGTGGACTTGTATCACGACGTCGATGTTTCCATTGACTCCGTATATTCATGTATATACATTACAAAAACATTTGATAGAGAGAATACGGTAATTGTATTTTATAGCTTAGATGCAAGCACAAACATAAACATAATTAAAACACAATTATTATTTATTCATGACATATCATATACTTTGCTGATTATGAAAAAACAAATAAACAAAATTATAAGCGTACAATCGCAAATCAAAAGTGCAATATTTTGTACTTGGGTTTACTACCCACGAAACGAAGCACCTGAGATACCAAACCCAGACAGAGCAGGTGAAGTGCACTTGAGTGCACGAACACTTTCATTGGCTTGTTAATTTGCCGATACGCTCATGGCTCTTTGTGTGTGTATAGAGATGTTTGGTTTTGTACATGCTCACTTTTTGTGCATAACATGACATTAGGCAGGCAGGCAGACACATAGGTGTCAATAAAACAGGCATTGAGTTTGGGCTGTGACAGAGGCATATCTATATCACAGTTAGAAATTCTGACAATGACGTTGCTGTTAAGTATCGAATGAGAACGTGACTCGGTAAGAAGAACGTGTGGTGAAATAGTCAAATGAAATTATATAAACATTTAAATCGGTAATCTACTGTCATAACATATAAAAAAGCTCGCGCCTGTGAAATATCAAGATTAGAAATGTAGCTCACATCAAAGCCTTCACCGAGTATTCACCGCCAGCGAAGGTTTTCCGTCTTGAAATGTCGAACGCCTCACTGGTTGACACATAGCTGAGTAGATCTAGATCCTTAACAAGGTTCTTTTATGTAACGAGTAGATTATTTTAATTACTATTTTGTTGTTTGTGTACACAACCAAGATTAGACTACTCCTGCTCACGACCTTATAAGTTATAATCCGGGCATCCCGCTTCAAGCTGCGCGAACATATTCACTGCGCATGCGCCATGAGCGCCAGCTGAGGTGATTTTAGTGAATCGTTTGAACTCCGATTTCGCGGTGAATTTTTCATCGCGTTATTTTTCAACTTTATAAGTTGAATTTGCATTTTTTGATAAGTTGTTACTGTAAGTCCATACCTAAAGGTATCAGAATCTGCAAAGTTGTGTTTTGCGTTGCATGTAAGCTTTAAGTAATGTGGATTGAATGTACATTTTCGTAGAGTATGAAAGGAGATAATAACTTATTTAAATGATTACGGTAATTAATTCAATATGTAAGCTACGTTACTGCATGCCACACAATTGTACCAGAATGTAGGAAATGGGCTTCACACATTGTACCCATGTGGAGGATTGAGCCCGGGTCTTCGGCGTGACGAGGTAGAATTATTTGCCCATTGCGTATAAAACAGCCATTTACAACCTGCATATACAGTGAATGGTACGTATTAGATTAAGTGCTTCCGTACATTGTCAATCTGAGCTCCAACATTTTCTAGACAATAATTACAACGAAATAAGCGTGATAGGGTGAGTTGGGTTTTACGCCGCTTTTTGCAATATTCCAATATCACGGCGGGGAACACCAGAAATGGGCTTCACACATTGTCCCCATGTAGGGAATCGAACCTGGGTCTTCGGCGTGACGAGCGAACGCATTAACCATCTGGTTACCACACCGCCCCTCGTTTACAACAGGAAGGGGCTGGTCAGTTGGTAGTCTCAGTATTGTCTAACAAGAGTTGATGTTAGGTACTGTTGGTCTAAAGTTAAACATACACCTGCTTGAGTGGCGTACCTATCAGCTCTTCACCATGGAATGTACAGAAGAAAGCTGGTGTCGACATTGCTGATTTTATGATTCACGTTTACGTAAATTTCAGTTTCGTGTGAACGTGTTTCTTAATTGACTGCAGCTGCGCTTGTAAAATCTAAATTTATTATCTTCCTGCGGGTGGTCTGGACATACAGCAACGAAACTTTTCCATGCAGTGATTTTAATAATTTGAGTGAGTGAGTTAAGCTTTACGCCGCTTTTAGCAATATTCCAGCTATATGTCACGGCAGGGGACACTAGAATGGGATTCACACATTGTAGGCTACCCATGTGGGGAATCGAACCCGGATTTTCGGCGTGACGAGCGAACGCTTTCACCACAAGGCTACCCCACACCCCCTTTAATAATTTGAACTAAAGCTTCTGAATAATGGGGATTTTTGGTATTGAGACCATGGAGGACGGACACAAACTAAATATTTGTATGTCATCTACCAAAAGGTATGTTTTGGTTTGTTTTTTTACGGCGCATTCAGCAATATTCCAGCTACATGGCGGCGGTCTGTAAATAATCAAGTCAGGATCAGACAATCCAGTGATCAATAACATGAGCATCGATCTACGCGACTGGGATACGAAGACGTGCTAACCAAGTCAGCGAGACTGACCACCCGATTCCGTTAGTCGCCTCTTACGACAAGCATGGGTTGCTGAAGATCAATTCTATATCAGATCTTCACGGCACGGACAGCTACGAAGAAGACATGTAACGACGACGTTCTTTGTAAGTGAGTGAGTGAGTGAGTGGGGTTTTACGCCGCCTTTAGCAATATTCCAGCAATATCATGGCGGGGGACACCAGAAATGGGCTTCACACACTGTACCCATGTGGGCAATCGAACCCGGGTCTTCGGCGTGGCGAGCGCACGCTTTAACCTCTAGGCTATCCCACCACCTCTCCTTTCTGAATCGTGGGTTCGAATCCCGATTCACCACGATTAAGTTGTGTTACCCGGGTTTTTATTTGGACGACGGCCAGACACTTTCAGGCTGCTTAGATGGTTTATATTTCATCGAACGATTATAGTGGCACACAGGTGCTTAACAAACGTCATCTCCCCCAAACTATCCCACGCCATTTTACATTATATATCAATTAAGTGTCCAGGTTGTGACTAATTTAAGATTTCATAATCCTCCCCACTTATTATGCCCATAATTGATCGTTTGCACGTCCATTATACAAATCTCCCTCTCTCTCCCTCAACTACCATTTAATCTCTCATCAATCAGGTTGGTGCTCCCTGTCACCCTTGACTTATTCCATATCCCAAGATTTACTTACTGTCCAACTGGACTGTCCCTATGTGTCACTCGATGGTGGCGAGCTAATTAATTTAAGGTAATTGGTGGCTAAGTACAGTTTCACTATTTAATTACATATACTGTCTCATCCGTGTACAATTCACATAGCGTAATTCGTGTATAGAATTACATCGTATGCTCAATGGTTACTGTTGGTTTTACGCCGCTTTTAGCACTATTCCAGCAATATCACAGTGTGTGATGCCAGAAATTGGCTTCTCACACTGTACCCATGTGAGGAATCAAACCCGGGTTTTCATCAGCGTACACTTTGACCACTAGGCTACCCATCGCCCATACTCTTGGTAATAGTTCTCCAAGACCCGGAATAACACGAGTAAATAGGAATTGTCAAGTCAAGAGGAGGGGGCCGGGGCTCGAACCCCCTGAATCCCCCTTTGGCTCCACCAATGCAAACAAGGGGTGGGGGGAGGGGGGAGTTCGAACCCCCTGAACATACACACAACCTCTGGATCCACTTTCATAGTGTCTGTTTGACGATCTTTTGACCCCTTGACCAGATGTGGCATAATTACTCAAAACTACTCATATCGATCTGCCCAAAATACTTTGAAGATCTTCAAGAATAATTTGCATCACTTTCATAATTGATAGCCATTTAAAACAATTATTTTATGATATTCAGATCTATGGTATATAGAGAATCTCACCCGAGTGTCTTTTGATATCAAATATATCACCACGAATTGATAAAGTTACAAATATCCGAGGCTTGCCGAGGATATTTTTCCCATTATTAACGAGTGTTGATTTATTTGATATTAGAAGACACGAGAGTGAGATTCTATTTATCATCAAAAATCACTCTTCGTTAGTTTTCAATGAAAAATGTACATCTCTGAACACAGTACTGCCATCAGACTTGCAGTGCATCGATGTCATAGCATTGTGACGTCATCAAGTTCATGACATCATAGCATTGTCAGGGCATTGTACAAAATCTACTATCAAAACGATATCTTGTGGGAGATATCGTCTGATATCAAACAAGCAATATCTACTGTGGAAAACAGTTTGGGATGATAAATCACTTACATTATATATTTTCTAGTTATACTTCATAACCGTCTGTCCAGTTGTATTCAATGCATTTTAACGACATTTAGTACCGTCACTGAATATTGCTAGATAGTCATATTCTAAGTTTAAATGGGATGAAACCATAGAATAATACATTCGTGAGAGATGCCATGCTCGATCAGTTCAACTGAAGCTCGAGGTGAGATAGACGACACTTGCTGGGAAATTGAAACACAACACCGTCATCAGCGAACTGAGAAGAAAAAAATTGTTTTCCGTTTCAGTTCCACTCCACCATTTTAAATGCTGCTATAATTAGCACCAAGGGTAGCGTTCGACTCGGACGAGCTGTCAGACTTTGCAACAAGGAGTTAAAATAAACAGCTCAAGTAGTACAGGTGATTTTGTGCTTGCTAACAGTTTGTCGATAAAATACATGGCAAGCTAAGTGTTGAAATACCAGTCATTGGCGTTCCTCATCTCTCGATCCCTCCCACAATTCGCGAGGGCCGATGCGTGGCCCTGATCACAGACCATATACAGGACCTCTGGATTAACGAAGTGAGTATCAAGATTGTATCATGATCTCTTACTGAAGTATCTATATCTATATCTATATCCATTAGTGCTGTATGTGTTTGTTTTAACTGACTAAAAGTAAAACCGGGGGTCGTACAGTGAAAGACTTTATTGGTAATTAATGCTGATCTATTAATAGACGCATGGGTTTTGCCGGAGTACCAGTCAAATTGCCCCAGCTACAAAATGCCCCCGATTTTTGGTCCAATTGCCTCAGGGGTGTAGTCAAAATGCCCCAATTTATTTAAAATGATTAAATATATGCCATAAATACTTAGTTTTTGTCAACTTTTATATGATATTCTTCATATAAAAATTCTACTTAGGAAATAATATTTAAGTAATAAATAATATTTAAATAATAAATGTTCCATTAGTAAACTCATAAGAGCACAAGGAATATTACAAGTCAAGTTTATTCCGTATTATAGGCCACATGGCCCATAGTTCAATTGTATTGTAAGATATACAGTCATAATCACATGACCAAAATTATGTTAAGAAGATCTTGAGCTAAATATTTTTAGCAAGTATATAGATGTTAAACGTGACATATTTACATCAGGTGTGTTTAATATTTGTTGCAATGTTAATCTAACATATGTTATATTTGGGATTACACTTTCTTAGTAAAGTACAAATTCTAGTACTTTTTTAGTTGTGTCCCATCCGGGATTCAAACCCACACCCTCAGAGTCAGGCACCTAATCACCAGCACACGAAGTCAGCCACCTAACCCGCTCAACCACCGCGACTTCCATGAGGGTGTGGGTTCGAATCCTGGATGGGACTCAACTCAAAAAGTACTAGAATTTGTACTTTACAAAGAAAGTGTAATCCCAAATATAACATATGTTACATTTGACCACTTTCTAAATGGCATTGTGTAATCAGTGTTTATCTAATTTTACAATATTTTTTGATGGACAAAAAGGATTCATTACGAAGCAGAAAATATCTATTACAGATAAAGTGCAAAAACATGGTATTCATTTTCTACAACATTCATATCACAGTGCAAACAAATAGATTCTATATCAGAATTGTCATTGACTTTATTTGTACGTTGTTGATTAGCCGTGAAATCATGAAGAGATATACGAAATTTACACATCGATCTAACTAAGTTTCAATTTCCATTTTATGGATATATGTTTCGCATTGGAATAAGTTCTTTATACTAGAATAGTGTGACAAATATGATGATGATTCAAAACTTTGCTGCCAGGATTGAATGTACATATCAATCAAACGTCTTCTGAATGTAGATATAAAAATAGTGGCATCACCAACATCTTGCATAATCCATGCATAGCTAAAACCACTTGTAAATAACATCTCACGAACGTGAGAAACCCAGTTAATTTTACCATGTTCGTCATGTAA
Organism: Haliotis rubra; assembly: GCF_003918875.1. Taxonomy (NCBI): domain Eukaryota; kingdom Metazoa; phylum Mollusca; class Gastropoda; order Lepetellida; family Haliotidae; genus Haliotis; species Haliotis rubra. Next base: position 75,054 of record NW_025765506.1, read on the forward strand.
TTTTAGCATTTCATAACAATGTAAAGGTTGACGTGAAACATTCAGTCTTAATAACTTAATCCAATATTTTATAACTTTTATCTGCGTGTTTATGAATAAACAGTATCGTCCGGTTTCTCCAAGAATAGCTTTGTTTGCGGCATATTTACCCACCCCCAGAAATCTTTTGAGGAAGCTTGTTTGTACTTTTTCTATAACTTCGTGACATTTTACCCCCCAGATTTCTGACCCATATGTGAGAATAGGAGATATTTTGGAATCAAATATTTTACAGGCAGTTTGAAAATCAATATGTCTATTGTTATCCAACAAAACTAACACTGGTTCCATTGCTTTTCGTGCTGGCATAGCCAAAGTTTCACAGGCTTTTGTCAACATCAATCGTGAGAAAAACACAATACCCTGGTACTTGTGATAAGTTACAGTTTCAAGATTTATGTTATTATAAGTCCATTTTTCATGCTTGGAAAGTATACCTCCATTTCTGAAAACAATGATTTTAGATTTGTCTATGTTTACACCCAGTCCCCATTTCGAACAATACTCAAATAAGACATATAATTGCCTTTGTAGGCTAACAGTGGAAAACGAAAATAAAACAATATCATCGGCAAATAACAACATTAAGTCATCAATACTCTGGTTAACAAATATACCGTAACTGCAGGCTTTATATATTTCGTGTACAAGTTCATTGATAAAGATTATAAATAATACAGGACTTAAATACACCCTTGTTTACTTCCAGCTGATATACTGAAAGAAGTTGTCTTATGATTATAAATTTTAACAGTTGCTTTTACGGAGGAATACATGTTTTTTAACACATTATAGATTTTACCATGACATCCATTTTTCACAAGGAGATATAACAATTTTCTTCTGTCAATGAGGCCAAAGGCCTTTTTGAAATCTATAATTGCACAGTAAGATAAAATACAAGGAATATTCCTGTATAGGCAACACAATAAACATATTATACAAACATTTTATTTAATTCTGGTACTTCTTTACAAAAGACCCATGAAGGTCTGGGTTAGAATATTGGTCTTCAGTAACCCATGCTTGTCGTAAGAGGCGACCAGTGAGATCGGGTGGTCAGGCTCGCTGACTTGCTTGACACATGTCATCTGTTCCCAGTTGCGCAAATCGATGCTCATGCTGTTGATCGCTGGATTGTCTGGTCCGGACTCGATTATTTACAGACTGCCACCATATAGCTGGAATATTGCTGAGTGTGGCGTAAAACTAAACTCACTCACTCTTTACAAAAGTATTAATATCATGCACAATAATTGGTGTTACAGTGTTGTCTATACAGAATTATTCCTTCTGCTCAGAAGTATTGCTTCCAAATAACTTTTATATGAAGAATATAATATGAAAGTTGACCAAAACTATGCATTTATGGCATGTATTAAATAATTTTAAATAAATTGGGGCATTTTGACTACGCCCCTGGGACAGTGTGACCAAACCTGGAGCAATTTGACCAAAAATCTGGTCCATTTTGACCAAATTTGCTGGGGCAGTTTAACTGATACCCTTTTACCGTATTCCCTCTAATAGACAGGATCCGTGTAGGATTTTATTCGAATGCGCCACTGATCCAAGGTGTTTTAGTAACGGAGCCTTGCAGTTTATTGATCTGAATAGCCACATTGCTAAAACTGAATAGATAGACCTAGACTCATGTTGAAGAATGATGATAATTTTATGGATATACAACTTCTATATAAATTCTGTGAAAGGGCACATTTCAACATAGATTCTAATGTCGTTGTCAAGCAAGTTTTCAGAATGTATGTCGAAAATGTCAGCCTTTCATAGAAAAAAGAAGTTGAATATCTATAACCAGGATATTTAGAATTGAAAACTTAAAATACATTTGGTAAATATTTAAGGAAAATTTTAAGTCAAGTTAAGAAGTGTCATTGTACTTGGAAAGTGCATTGACCGGAGTAACTAAATTCATATCGATTCATTTCTCTTGCTTATAACAAGGGACATGAATGGAAAGACTGGATCGGGTGACTCATATACCATTTGGGAAATTAATGGTAATTAATATATTAGCAATCAGAAAAGGGACACACATAATTTGATATTAAAATGTTTTAATTAATTTGATACGATAATGATTCAATTAAGTGTCTTCTGGTTCCTGCCAGTCTCTAGTTTTGTTTGGTTGAATGCTTCACAAATGACTTAAGCTCATTAACCAAGTAAATTCATATTGGAAGAATTTGATGGTACCAATTAAGCCTTGTAAGAATGAAATGAAATAAATTAGTGGTGCAGCTGGGATATGAGTCATTTTTATATGATGTAGGACATTATTTCAGGGGGCAGAGCCAAATTTGTCAGGAGTACAATTTTGTTAGCTGTCCAGTGAGGAGGGCGCGATTCTGGGCCCCACTGTTGACTTGAGAGGTTCTCTCTGTATATTGAGAGAATGGCTCAGATGAACTCATAGCATTAAGAGTTGTACAAGAATCCAACAAGTTCTTCCATGAAGTTTGTGAATCAGTGTTGTGTGTAGACCAGGAAAACTAGGCAATATCAGAGGACCTTTGTGTGAGAATTTATTCCAAAATAAATGGACTTGAACACCATACTGGACTTATCTGTGAGTATCCATCTTAGCTACATCATCCCCAGAACGAGTGGATAGACAGATTGCCTAGAGAGAAGGAATTACACCCAGACACCCTCAGGTAACAGATCCATAAAATTATCTTCATTCTTCATCGCCTCAACTTCTATAAATGCCCATCAAAGAAATAGACTCATGATGTTTGATATCACAGTATCATGGCCTATACAAATGGGTTAGTTAAAGGCACTATATCACACCACACTTCTCTAAAAATAAATAATGCATTTCTCTTAATAATACTAACTACCAGCCCTCAGGGAAGCTACCATATAATTTATTCCAAAGTATATTATGTATTTACAGAGGTACAGATAAGCTGTGTATTTGCGTAAATTACACAAATATTTATGTGAAAACTCAATTCCTATTAAGTCTATTGCGTTCAAGTGCGTGTGAATTTTTGTAAATACTCAATAAATGTGATCTTACATGCATACACACACAATGTCAAATCTTAGCTTGCGTATCGGTGGATAGATAAAATGAATGAGGTATATTGAGAGGTTCTATTTCAGGACATGAACTTGACAACTTGCAGTCTTTCTTATCGTTTCTCATATTACAGATCAAATATAAATAACAAACACTAACATTTAAAGTTTATTATATGTTTAAAATTAATGGAAAATGGCAAAATACCCAATTGAGGTTGAGTGAGGTGGTTACTCAAAGGAAAATTAGGATACCCAATTGAGATTAACACAAGTGAGTACATAATTCAATGACCAAAAAGTTATCTGTAGCTCTGATTTAGATTACAATATTACATTAAAAAGTTTGAATGAATTCATGCAATGTTGCATTAAGTCGACCCTCACACCCTCTACCAGCCAAACTTATTATAGAGTTATGTCCCTTGGAGCGCTCTAAACAAATATCCTGTATAAACAATTATCATTGAAACCATTTCGGTAAACACCGACAACACAACATGCGACAGTTTTCGATGTACGGAGCAATTGTTTACATTCCATATATGGCAAATGTTCTCTGTGTGGAAGCTGTTCGCCTGGAAGTGTCAATTATCGATTTCATCCAAGTCGTAAGGGATAGTAAGCCTTCTATTGCATCAACAGGAAGCTAAAGTGAGTGCACATGCGCCAATATGTATACTATAGGCCAAAATATTGTCGAAAATGTGTCACATTGTGTCTTTAAGATACATTGACTGCTTGTACCACATCTGCCATTTCTTTGTTATAAGTTACTATAACATAAACGTATCCCTGAATTTCTTCTGGAATATTTCCTGTACCTACAAATAAAGACAACAACAAAATATATAGTTGAATAATTCACATGCATCAACTTGATTGCTTTTCCATGTTCTGTTTTTCTAAATCGCTGATCAACTTTGACATAAGCGAAGTCATGGTTAGGTTAAAATAGTGTTTGACTTTACATCTAATATAGATACTCTCGTATTGACAAATCACTGCTCAAGGAAAGGTTTGTACAGGGTCTTACATAACTATAACCAGGATATTTAGAGTTGAAAACATTATATACATTTTATAAATATTTAAGGAAAATTTGAAGTCAAGTTAAGAAGGGTGAATGTACTGGGAAAGTGCATTGACCAAGCTAACCGAACTCTTATTGATTCACTTTTCTTGGGGAATAACAATTTCTCTGAATTGACACAAATGAGGGTGAAAGGTTCAAACTGGTGTTTCTACACAATTGGGTGGATGGACATTTGGGATACAGATGGTCAGTTTGGTCAGTTTGTCAATAAAGGGGCACGCATAGGATCTGAAATGATTTGATTAAGTATCTTCTGGTGCCTACCAGTCTGAAATATTAGTTAGATATGTCAATGTTTGGTTGATGGATGGCTTAAGGATAACTAGCAATGTCATTTTATGACTGGAAGAATTTGATGGTACCAAATAAAGTCTCGGAAAGGGACTAATGAAAGTAACTAATTATTAAGATTGGATATGAGTCATTTTGTATGACGTAGGACATTATTTCGGGGAGAAGAGCCAAAATTGTCAGAGAACAGTTATGTCAGAAGTCGAGGGAACAGAAGCAATTCTGGGCCCCACCGTTGACTTGAGAGGTTCTCTCTGTATATTGAGAGAATGGCTCAGATGAACTTGTAACTTTAGGAGTTGTACAAGAAACCAACAAGTTCTTCCATGAGATTTGTGAATCTGTGTTGCATGTAGACCAGGAAAGCTAGGCAATATCTGAGGACCTTTGTGAAAGAATTCATTCCAAAATAAATGGACTTGAACACCATACCGGACTTATCTTTGGCTATCCATCTTAGCTACATCATCCCCAGAACCAGAGTGGCTAGACAGATTGCCTAGGGAGGAAGGGTATAACACCCAGACACCCTCTGGTAACAGATGGTGGAGATGCTTCAAGTTCTCTGTACCATGCTAAAATTTTTCCAGGTGTGTGAAAAGTTATGATTCTGTTGGACTTGCAACTAATGAGGAGAGGTACGTGAACTGTTTCCATCTCCTGCTATGGGTATGTGCTATGTGGACCTGGAAGAGACTGTTGCCATTCATGGTAGGTTATGTCCGATTTACTGAAAAGGGTGCATTTTGCCCTTCAACCGTGTGAGGACCTCTCCCAAGCCTGACAGTGAACATTAACTCTGTGGGCCCCGGGACTTATTGATTCCAGGACAGTGTGGTCACTACCAGAACTGCAATATTGATTTTCTAGTGTTGGACAGTTTCAGCGGGACAGACTCCCTCAGTAGCCTCGTTAGGTGTTCAATAACTTTTCTGTGGACATTGGCTTCTTCAAACCTGGGAGTCCTGGGGACTCTGGGCATATTTTTGTGGGTGTCCATTTCCAAAACTGGGAGTCTATCAATTTGCATGAAATCATTGATTGTGGATGCTTTCCATTTGATTTCCCAATGATTATGTTATCATGGAATAATAATTCATACAAAATTCATTATTCATTATTACCACTACAAGCAATATATTAGGATTCAGATATTAGGAAAATATAAATATGGAATATTAGTAATAGCTTAGAGAAAGACTCATCTCACAGACATACTATTGAAGAAGGTATAAATTACGGCTACACAATTTCACAGATATTCAAGATAAAATCCTAGCCTAAGCTATTGAGGACTCAAGCTGTTAGCAACCCTTTCAGTAATTCAGAGTTATGACCAGACGATTAAATGAACTACTTTCATAAAGTAAACATGTCATCATCTATATTACAAAACTTTAAGCAAACACCAATTAAGGGTTATAAAGACATGAATTTGAATTTTGAATTGAATTTATTTCTGAATAGGCCAGAGGCCAGTATACAAGTTACAATTCATATTGCAATAATGATAATAATGCACATGCAATAGGCACATCTACAATGGTACTGGGTACTGAAAACTAAATGAACAGTATTGTCTGGTGACAGAATGTTAACAACAAATAAGGATATATGGTTAGCAGCTTGGTCATTTTGCAAATACTATTTTGCACTTACGTTTACGAACTATAGCCCTACAAATGTATTTGTGATCGGATGTTGGTACAGATTGCAAGTCAACACAATGGCATAATAATATTATAGGCGTAGTGTTATAGGTGTTTCTCACAGTTTTTAGTTTTTCTTAGCATACATTTCATAACTGCCTCTTTCTTGAAGGATATGATAAACAAACTTAGCTAACTTAAGAATATTATTTTCGGACTTCCTTTTCAGAAATTGTACAAACTTGTACATACTCGCATTTCGATACAAACTCTTGTCTAAGTACAACTGTCTATATTTTACATACCTTGGACAAACCATTACAACATGATACTCATCTTCTTAACAACTAGTACAAAAAGGACATACTCTATTGGCCCAGAGTAAACGCATCTATTGTAATCCAAGCACCTATAATTGACACATCAGATTAGGCTCGTTAAGATCTAGCCCAGGGTAAGCATCCAAGCATCCAGTAAAAGTGCCAACAAGATAAGTGCCAGTTAACATAGGATTAACAGGATTAAGAGTAATTGCCCTGTCATGTCATTAGTAGGACACACCCCATTTTGTATATTCTGTATTTGATAGGCTAATGTAGGTTACACCCATTTTTTGTATCAGTGATACAATCGTAATCTCTTTATTGTTTTAATTGTAGATAAAAAGTCTCTAACTGCATTTGTCCAGCAGTAGCGTTTAGGCTCCCAACACAGGTCAACTCTAGCCCTCAGCCCAGAGGGTTGTACCGACTCTCTGTGGCCACCCCATGTTATTCCGTTCTTGTAAATAAAATTGTGATTAGCTTCTTGTGACTTCGGACTCTTTGCTGAGTTAATTCCCCAAGCAGACCAGCACGTCAGTTAGATAAGGGGTTTCACCGGAACCGTCACTTGGACCCAAGACCCTTATCATAATAATGTTATAATATGTGGTACTTTCAAAGTGATTAGAATACTGATTGTAAACAGAATGTATATATTTTAATATGGGATATAATTACAAACTCAGAAAGTTCTTTCCCACAAAAAAATCATATTGCGTCCACAAGGACGCACAGGATTTTACTTTGGGTGTACTTGATCAAATTTCTACATCCAATGCGCAGGAATAACCCGTCCCATAAAACCCTGATTGTATATGAATATGTTTGCTGATTTTCTACATTTATGTCATCCGTGAAGATCCGGGTGGGAACCCATGCTTGTCTTGAATAACCCATACCTGTCGTGAAAGGATTGGGTGGTCAGGCTCGCTGACTTGGTGGACACATGTCATCATATCCCTATTGTGTAGATATGAAGCTCATGCTGTTGATCACTGGATTGTCTGGTCCAGACATGATTATTTACAGACCGCCGCCATATAGCTGAAATATTGCTGAACAAACAAATGGAAACTATATTATGATTATATACTCTCCCAAAAAAGAAACGCATCATGATAGCAATTTCATGTAGCAATGAATTAAAACGTGATTCATTTTACAAAAGGTTTTGCTCTGTTTATGAGTTTATAATCGATGGAACTGATGTGTTCAGAATTTATCTGTTTTATATATATATTTCGTCTCTTTTGTGATGACAAATTGATCTTACTGATGTATGTTTCAGCGTGATCAACAACTCATCCAATGAAAGTGAAGACATTTCAGTACGGCTCATACTTTGAAAATCAGAGTTAGCTCCCTTGAGCCATGACCTGAGCGATCATCTGAGTACTGTTCACAAAACAGACATGTTCAACAATCAGTTCACCATTGCCGCCAATAATGGTGGTCCTGGAGCAGACCAGAACCATCTCCCAGCACTCGAGGGACTGCGGTATGATGATGATTTGTTTATACAATCTGACAACGATGTCTCCCCTATGACTGACATCGACGACAGCTCAGGTGATGAAGTATGTGATGAAGATAACCTGAGGATGCACACGAAATCTGCACATGATGAAGTGAAGAACAGTGATGGTAACCCCAGTACTTCCAAGCAAATGAAGCATGTGATGCCAGAGGTGAAACAGTCTCCTTCTGATGTAAATGTGACAAGGAGAGACAGCAACAGACGAAACGAGAAGGAAAAACTGGATGTTTTGAAGAGGAACCTGATACGAACATGGTGCAGTAGCCCATATGGCGACTCCGTTATTGGATGGGATGACGGTGGGGATGATGGCGTTGACGGTGATGCTGGTGGTGAGGATGATGGCATTGACGGTGATGATGGTGGTGGCGGTGATGATAGTGGTGGGGATGATGGCATTGACAGTGATGATGGCATTGACGGTGATGATGGTGGTGGGGATGATGGCATTGACGGTGATGATGGTGGTGGCGTTGACGGTGATGATGGTGGTGGGGATGATGATGGCGTTGATGGCATTGACGGTGATTGTGGAGAGGATGGTGGCATTGACAGTGATGATGGTGTTGACAGTGATGATGGCAGTGGTAATGAATTGGTTGACAAGAATTGTCATGGTGTTGCTTGGAAAGGTGATGTTAGTATAGAAACAGAATCTATATACGGAAATCACACATTCCCAACAGAAGTTAATAACTGTAATGATAAACACATAGAAACTGACAATGTCAAGGTGACCATGAGTCCTGTTACTGCTCGTGAATCAGTTGAGCCTGACTTGGAACCATTGGAAACAGATCCTTTTAGTATACATGTATATCCTTCAGGAACTGATCCAAGAGTTCGTCCTCAAGGTGAAGCGGCAACAAAAAGCATGTTGCAAAAACAACCCTCACCCGCTGATGCCAAACAAAAGAAGGAGAGGGGGGCACCGGAAAAGGCAACTCACAACAACCAGCCTCTCCCAACCATGATAAAGAAAAGAAGAAGAGGATGAAGAAGGGAAGAAATGTAAAAGAGTGCCCTGTCTGTTATAAGAGATTTTCTTCCTCGGGTCTGAAGCAACATATGAGAAAGTCACACATTTACACTTGCGAAACATGCGATATAAGGATCAAAGACTTAGTGGTGTTCCAAGGCCATATGAGGAAGCATGCAGGCGAACCTACCCCATATTGGTGTGATCAGTGTGACAAGCGATTTGACTGTTTTGCTACATTGGAAAAGCATAGGAGGGTGCATTCTCTAAAAGGACGTTGGGAGTGTTCCAAGTGTGGAAAAGTGATCACCCGACATGATAATTATCTCAGACACTTGAAGGTTCATGAGGACTCCAAGAGGCATTCTCTAAAAGGACGTTGGGAGTGTTCCAAGTGTGGAAAAGTGTTCAACCGACGTGAAAATTATTTTACACACTTGAAGCTCCATGAGGATCCCAGCAAGAACAAGTGTGAGAAGTGTGGCCAACAATACACTTCAGCTTCTAATCTCCGAAAACACATGGTGGTGCATTTAGAGGAAAAGCCATTAGAGTGCCCTGTATGTGAGAAACGCTTTAATTTTAAAAGCTCTTTTGATTACCACATGCGCAAAAAGCACACTTTGGAATCAGTTACCTGTAAAATATGTGGCTTAAAGTGTTATAGTAACACTGAATTAGCTGTCCACATGAATATCCACACGGGCACGAAGCCCTATGTCTGTAAATATTGTGGCAAAGGATTCGCCCAGTTGAGCACAAAGACTGGACATGAAATGACCCACAAGAACCCAAACAAGAAGTCACTGGACAAAGACTCCGAAGAACAGAGAACCAAGAACATGTTAGAGTCCTTCGACTGTGATGAATGTCTAATGAGCTTCATCAGCCTGGAACTTCTAAATGGCCACATGAAAACCCATGCCACCATTCCCAAAAAGATCCCAGACAGCAAATGCATAAAGCCTTACTCTTGTGGAATATGTGGAATGACATTCCTGTCTGTGAGTGGACTCAGAAAGCACAGAATCAAGAAACACCCAGAACATGTTGGCGTTGGAAAGGGGAGATACTCATCTCTTGGAAAGAACCTGAACTCCAATGAAAGGACTAATGCTGATATCACAAGCTCTGCAGTGAAGAAAGGGTCAATTACAGGATCTGTCAGGAACCCAAAGAAAGATAGAATCAAGAAACACCCAGACCACGTCGCCATTGGAAAGAAACCAACCAGAGAACAGAATACCGACAACGTGGGACAATCTTTTGACTGTGACCAGTGTCTGATTAGCTTTGCCAGCTGGGAACTGTTTACTCTCCACACACTGAAAACCCATCCAACCATTCCCAAAGAGACCCCATCATTAGATTCGGAAAAAGCAAAGGATCCAAAGAAATCCAAACAAAAGTCAGACTCCGAGAAGTATCCACGAACATCTAAGCAAAGGTCTGACTCAAAAAATTATCAACTGAAATCCAAGAAAAGATTAGACCAAAGGAAGGATTTATTGACATCCAAGCAAAGGTCTGACTCAAATAAGGATCTACCCACATCACAGCGAAGGTTAAACCCAGAAAAGGAGTTACCAACATCCGAACAAAGATTACACCCAAGGAAGAATCCAGTGATGTTCAAGCAGAGATCTGACCAAAAATTGGATTTATCAAAGTCCAAGCAAGGGTCAACTGATTGTAAGGCTGAGCATAACACTGGTATGAAGAAGTGTATGGTCTGTGGAAAATGTATGTTAAATGATTTTAATAGACACATGAAGATTCACGGTGAGAGGAAGTATGTTTGTAGAGTCTGTGGTATGAGATTCCACATGGCCTGCAACCTCAAGCGCCACATGCGTCTGCACACAGGGGAGATGCCGTTCAGGTGTAAGATTTCTGGAGAAAGATTCATGAAAGCAGAAGCTCTGAAAAAGCACAAAGCAAGGCATGAAGGCAGTGAGTTGAAGAAGAAGTTTGAGTGTCCAACCTGTGGAAAGAAGTTTATAGACAATTATCACTTAAGGCAACATAGCAAGGTCCACATGAGATGGCCAAAAATATGTGACAGTGAAGGGACATAGCGTGGTCCACATGAGAGGGCCAACAATATGTGACAATCTACTGAGTGAAGGGACATAGCGTGGTCCACATGAGATGACCAATAATATGTGACGCCGACCTACTGACTGAAGGAACATAGCATGGTCCACATGAGATGACCAAAAATATGTGACGCTGACCTACTGACTGAAGGGACATATTGTGGTCCACATGACCAACCTACTGAGTGAAGGGACATAGTGTGGTCCACATGAGATGACAAAGAATATGTGACACCAAACTACTGAGTGAAGGGAAATAGCGTGGTCCACATGAGATGGCCAAAAATGTGTGAAACTGACCTGATTGAAGGGATATAGTGTGGTCCACATGAGATGGCAAAAATGTGTGACACCAACCTACTGAGTGAAGGTAAATAGCTTGGTCCACATGAGATGGCCAAAAAAGTGTGAAACTGACCTGATTGAAGAGATGTAGTGTGGTCCACATGAGATGGCCAAAAATGTGTGAAACTGACCTGATTGAAGAGATGTAGTGTGGTCCACATGAGATGGCCAAAAATGTGTGAAACTGACCTGATTGAAGAGATGTAGTGTGGTCCACATGAGATGGCCAAAAATGTGTGAAACTGACCTGATTGAAGAGATGTAGTGTGGTCCACATGAGATGGCCAAAAATGTGTGAAACTGACCTGATTGAAGGGATATAGTGTGGTCCATATGAGAGGGCCAAACATGTGTGACACCAACCTACTGAGTGAAGGGAAATAGCTTGCTCCACATGAGATGGCCAACAATGTGTGAAACTGACCTGATTGAAGAGATGTAGTGTGGTCCACATGAGAGGGCCAGAAATATGTGACGCTGACCTACTGACTGAAGGGACATATTGTGGTCCACATGAGATGACCAAAAATATGTGACAATCTACTAAGTGAAGGGACATAGCTTGGTCCACATGAGATGACCAAAATATGTGACAATCTACTGAGTGAAGGGACATAGTGTGGTCCACATGAGATGACCAAAAATATGGAACACCAACCTACTGAGTGAAGGGACATAGTGTGGTCCACATGAGATGACCAAAAATATGGGACACCAACCTACTGACTGAAGGGGACATAGTGTGGTCCACATGAGATGACCAAAAATATGGGACACCAACCTACTGACTGAAGGGACATAGTGTGGTCCACATGAGATGACCAAAAATATGTGACAATCTACTGAGTGAAGGGAAATAGCTTGGTCCACATGAGATGACCAAAAATATGTGACAATCTACTGATTGAAGGGACATAGTGTGGTCCACATGAGATGACCAAAAATATGTGACGCTGACCTACTGACTGAAGGGACATAGCGTGGTCCACATGAGATGACCAAAAATGTGTGACGCTGACCTACTGACTGAAGGGACATATTGTGGTTCATTAGAGATGGCCAAAAATGTGTGAAACTGACCTGATTAAAGGACTATAGTGTGGTTCATTAGAGATGGCCAACAATGTGTGAAACTGGCCTGATTGAAGGGACATAGTGTGGTTCATTAGAGATGGCCAACAATGTGTGAAACTGACCTGATTGAAGGGACATAGTGTGGTTCATTAGAGATGGCCAACAATGTGTGACACTGACCTGATTGAAGAGATATAGTGTGGTTCATTAGAGATGACCAAAAATGTGTGACACTGACCTGATTGAAGGATATAGTGTGGTTCATTAGAGATGGCCAACAATGTGTGACACTGACCTGACTGAAGGGACATAGTGTGGTTCATTAGAGATGACCAAAAATGTGTGACACTGACCTGATTGAAGGGACATAGTGTGGTTCATTAGAGATGACCAAAAATGTGTGACACTGACCTGATTGAAGAGATATAGTGTGGTTCATTAGAGATGACCAACAATGTGTGACACTGACCTGACTGAAGGGATATAGTGTGGTTCATTAGAGATGGCCAACAATGTGTGACACTGGCCTGATTGAAGGGACATAGTGTGGTTCATTAGAGATGGCCAACAATGTGTGACACTGACCTGATTGAAGGGACATAGTGTGGTTCACATGATATAACCAACAATGTGTGACACTGACCTGACTGAAGGGACATAGTGTGGTTCATTAGAGATGGCCAACAATGTGTGACACTGACCTGATTGAAGGGATATAGTGTGGTTCATTAGAGATGGCCAACAATGTGTGACACTGACCTGATTGAAGAGATATAGTGTGGTGCACATAGAGATGGCCAACAATGTGTGACACTGACCTGACTGAAGGGACATAGTGTGGTTCATTAGAGATGACCAAAATGTGTGACACTGACCTGATTGAAGGGACATAGTGTGGTTCATTAGAGATGGCCAAAAATGTGTGACACTGACCTGATTGAAGAGATATAGTGTGGTTCATTAGAGATGACCAAAAATGTGTGACACTGACCTGATTGAAGGGATATAGTGTGGTCCATATGAGAGGGCCAAACATGTGTGACACCAACCTACTGAGTGAAGGGAAATAGCTTGCTCCACATGAGATGGCCAAAAATGTGTGAAACTGACCTGATTGAAGAGATGTAGTGTGGTCCACATGAGATGGCCAAAAATATGTGAAACTGACCTGATTGAAGGGATATAGTGTGGTCCACATGAGATGGCCAACAATGTGTGAAACTGACCTGATTGAAGAGATGTAGTGTGGTCCACATGAGAGGGCCAGAAATATGTGACGCTGACCTACTGACTGAAGGGACATATTGTGGTCCACATGAGATGACCAAAAATATGTGACAATCTACTAAGTGAAGGGACATAGCTTGGTCCACATGAGATGACCAACAATATGTGACAATCTACTGAGTGAAGGGACATAGTGTGGTCCACATGAGATGACCAAAAATATGGAACACCAACCTACTGAGTGAAGGGACATAGTGTGGTCCACATGAGATGACCAAAAATATGGAACACCAACCTACTGACTGAAGGGGACATAGTGTGGTCCACATGAGATGACCAAAAATATGGGACACCAACCTACTGACTGAAGGGACATAGTGTGGTCCACATGAGATGACCAAAAATATGTGACAATCTACTGAGTGAAGGGAAATAGCTTGGTCCACATGAGATGACCAAAAATATGTGACAATCTACTGATTGAAGGGACATAGTGTGGTCCACATGAGATGACCAAAAATATGTGACGCTGACCTACTGAGTGAAGGGACATAGCGTGGTCCACATGAGATGACCAAAAATGTGTGACGCTGACCTACTGACTGAAGGGACATATTGTGGTTCATTAGAGATGGCCAAAAATGTGTGAAACTGACCTGATTAAAGGGACATAGTGTGGTTCATTAGAGATGGCCAACAATGTGTGACACTGACCTGATTGAAGGGACATAGTGTGGTTCACATGATATAACCAACAATGTGTGAAACTGACCTGACTGAAGGGACATAGTGTGGTTCATTAGAGATGGCCAACAATGTGTGACACTGACCTGATTGAAGGGATATAGTGTGGTTCATTAGAGATGGCCAACAATGTGTGACACTGACCTGATTGAAGGGATATAGTGTGGTTCACATGAGATGGCCAACAATGTGTGACACTGACCTGACTGAAGGGACATAGTGTGGTTCATTAGAGATGACCAAAAATGTGTGACACTGACCTGATTGAAGGGACATAGTGTGGTTCATTAGAGATGGCCAAAAATGTGTGACACTGACCTGATTGAAGAGATATAGTGTGGTTCATTAGAGATGACCAACAATGTGTGACACTGACCTGACTGAAGGGATATAGTGTGGTTCATTAGAGATGGCCAACAATGTGTGACACTGACCTGATTGAAGGGACATAGTGTGGTTCATTAGAGATGGCCAACAATGTGTGACACTGACCTGATTGAAGGGACATAGTGTGGTTCACATGATATAACCAACAATGTGTGAAACTGACCTGACTGAAGGGACATAGTGTGGTTCATTAGAGATGGCCAACAATGTCTGACACTGACCTGATTGACGAGATATAGTGTGGTTCATTAGAGATGGCCAACAATGTGTGACACTGACCTGATTGAAGGGATATAGTGTGGTTCATTAGAGATGGCCAACAATGTGTGACACTGACCTGATTGAAGGGACATAGTGTGGTTCATTAGAGATGACCAAAAATGTGTGACACTGACCTGATTGAAGGGACATAGTGTGGTTCATTAGAGATGGCCAACAATGTGTGACACTGACCTGATTGAAGAGATATAGTGTGGTTCATTAGAGATGACCAAAAATGTGTGACACTGACCTGACTGAGGGACATAGTGTGGTTCATTAGAGATGACCAACAATGTGTGACACTGACCTGACTGAAGAGATATAGTGTGGTTCATTAGAGATGGCCAAAAATGTGTGACACTGACCTGATTGAAGGGACATAGTGTGGTTCATTAGAGATGACCAAAAATGTGCGACACTGAACTGACTGAAGGGACATAGTGTGGTTCATTAGAGATGGCCAAAAATGTGTGACACTGACCTGACTGAAGGGACATAGTGTGGTTCACATGATAACCAAAATGTGTGAAACTGACCTGACTGAAGGGACATAGTGTGGTTCATTAGAGATGGCCAACAATGTGTGAGATGGACATAGTGTGGTGCACATGAGATGGCCAACAATGTGTGACACTGACCTGATTGAAGGGACATAGTGTGGTTCATTAGAGATGACCAAAAATGTGTGAAACTGACCTGATTGAAATGATATAGTGTGGTTCATTAGAGATGGCCAACAATGTGTGACACTGACCTGACTTAAAGGGATATAGTGTGGTTCATTAGAGATGGCCAAAAAATGTTTGAAACTGACCTGATTGAAGGGACATAGTGTGGTGCACATGAGATGGCCAACAATGTGTGACACTGACCTGATTGAAGGGACATAGTGTGGTTCATTAGAGATGACCAAAAATGTGTGAAACTGACCTGATTGAAATGATATAGTGTGGTTCATTAGAGATGGCCAACAATGTGTGACACTGACCTGACTTAAGGGATATAGTGTGGTTCATTAGAGATGGCCAAAAATGTTTGAAACTGACCTGATTGAAGGGACATAGTGTGGTGCACATGAGATGACCAACAATGTGTGACACTGACCTGACTGAAGAGATATAGTGTGGTTCATTAGAGATGGCCAACAATGTGTGACACTGACCTGACTGAAGGGACATAGTGTGGTTCATTAGAGATGGCCAGCAATGTGTGAAACTGACCTGATTGAAGGGACATAGTGTGGTGCACATGACATGGCCAAACATGTGTGACACTGACCTGACTGAAGGGATATAGTGTGGTTCATTAGAGATGACCAAAAATGTGTGACACTGACCTGACTTAAGGGATATAGTGTGGTTCATTAGAGATAGCCAACAATGTGTGACACTGACCTGACTCAAGGGATATAGTGTGGTTCATTAGAGATGGCCAACAATGTGTGACACTGACCTGACTTAAGGGATATAGTGTGGTTCATTAGAGATGACCAACAATGTGTGACACTGACCTGACTTAAGGGATATAGTGTGGTTCATTAGAGATTGCCAACAATGTGTGACACTGACCTGACTTAAGGGATATAGTGTGGTTCATTAGAGATGACCAACAATGTGTGACACTGACCTGACTTAAGGGACATAGTGTGGTTCATTAGAGATGGCCAACAATGTGTGACACTGACCTGATTGAAGGGACATAGTGTGGCACATGAGATGGCCAACAATGTGTGACACTGACCTGACTGAAGGGACATAGTGTGGTTCACATGAGATGGCCAACAATGTGTGACACTGACCTGACTTAAGGGATATAGTGTGGTTCATTAGAGATGACCAAAAATGTTTGACACTGACCTGACTTAAGGGATATAGTGTGGTTCATTAGAGATGGCCAACAATGTGTGACACTGGCCTGATTGAAGGGACATAGTGTGGTTCATTAGAGATGGCCAACAATGTGTGACACTGACCTGATTGAAGGGACATAGTGTGGTTCACATGATATAACCAACAATGTGTGAAACTGACCTGACTGAAGGGACATAGTGTGGTTCATTAGAGATGGCCAACAATGTCTGACACTGACCTGATTGACGAGATATAGTGTGGTTCATTAGAGATGGCCAACAATGTCTGACACTGACCTGATTGAAGAGATATAGTGTGGTGCACATGAGATGGCCAACAATGTGTGACACTGACCTGACTTGAAGGGACATAGTGTGGTTCATTAGAGATGACCAAAAATGTGTGACACTGACCTGATTGAAGGGACATAGTGTGGTTCATTAGAGATGGCCAAAATGTGTGACACTGACCTGATTGAAGAGATATAGTGTGGTTCATTAGAGATGACCAAAAATGTGTGACACTAACCTGACTGAAGGGACATAGTGTGGTTCATTAGAGATGACCAACAATGTGTGACACTGACCTGACTTAAGGGATATAGTGTGGTTCATTAGAGATGGCCAAAAATGTGTGACACTGACCTGACTGAAGGGACATAGTGTGATTCATTAGAGATGACCAACAATGTGTGACACTGACCTGACTTAAGGGATATAGTGTGGTTCATTAGAGATGGCCAAAATGTGTGACACTGACCTGATTGAAGGGACATAGTGTGGTTCATTAGAGATGGCCAACAATGTGTGACACTGACCTGATTGAAGGGACATAGTGTGGTTCATTAGAGATGACCAAAAATGTGCGACACTGAACTGACTGAAGGGACATAGTGTGGTTCATTAGAGATGGCCAAAAATGTGTGACACTGACCTGACTGAAGGGACATAGTGTGGTTCACATGATATGACCAACAATGTGTGTAACTGACCTGACTGAAGGGACATAGTGTGGTTCATTAGAGATGGCCAACAATGTGTGAAACTTACCTGATTGAAGGGACATAGTGTGGTGCACATGAGATGGCCAACAATGTGTGACACTGACCTGATTGAAGAGATATAGTGTGGTTCATTAGAGATGACCAAAAATGTGTGCCACTAACCTGACTGAGGGACATAGTGTGGTTCATTAGAGATGACCAACAATGTGTGACACTGACCTGACTTAAGGGATATAGTGTGGTTCATTAGAGATGGCCAAAAATGTGTGACACTGACCTGACTGAAGGGACATAGTGTGATTCATTAGAGATGACCAACAATGTGTGACACTGACCTGACTTAAGGGATATAGTGTGGTTCATTAGAGATGGCCAAAATGTGTGACACTGACCTGATTGAAGGGACATAGTGTGGTTCATTAGAGATGGCCAACAATGTGTGACACTGACCTGATTGAAGGGACATAGTGTGGTTCATTAGAGATGACCAAAAATGTGCGACACTGAACTGACTGAAGGGACATAGTGTGGTTCATTAGAGATGGCCAAAAATGTGTGACACTGACCTGACTGAAGGGACATAGTGTGGTTCACATGATATGACCAACAATGTGTGTAACTGACCTGACTGAAGGGACATAGTGTGGTTCATTAGAGATGGCCAACAATGTGTGAAACTTACCTGATTGAAGGGACATAGTGTGGTGCACATGAGATGGCCAACAATGTGTGACACTGACCTGATTGAAGGGACATAGTGTGGTTCATTAGAGATGACCAAAAATGTGTGAAACCGACCTGATTGAAATGATATAGTGTGGTTCATTAGAGACCAACAATGTGTGACACTGACCTGACTTAAGGGATATAGTGTGGTTCATTAGAGATGGCCAAAAATGTTTGAAACTGACCTGATTGAAGGGACATAGTGTGGTGCACATGAGATGACCAACAATGTGTGACACTGACCTGACTGAAGAGATATAGTGTGGTTCATTAGAGATGGCCAGCAATGTGTGACACTTACCTGACTGAAGGGACATAGTGTGGTTCATTAGAGATGCCCAGCAATGTGTGACACTGACCTGATTGAAGGGACATAGTGTGGTGCACATGAGATGGCCAGCAATGTGTGAAACTGACCTGATTGAAGGGACATAGTGTGGTGCACATGACATGGCCAAAAATGTGTGACACTGACCTGACTTAAGGGATATAGTTTGGTTCATTAGAGATGGCCAACAATGTGTGAAACTGACCTGACTTAAGGGACATAGTGTGGTTCACATGATATAACCAACAATGTGTGAAACTGACCTGACTGAAGGGACATAGTGTGGTTCATTAGAGATGGCCAACAATGTCTGACACTGACCTGATTGACGAGATATAGTGTGGTTCATTAGAGATGGCCAACAATGTCTGACACTGACCTGATTGAAGAGATATAGTGTGGTGCACATGAGATGGCCAACAATGTGTGACACTGACCTGACTGAAGGGACATAGTGTGGTTCATTAGAGATGACCAAAAATGTGTGACACTGACCTGATTGAAGGGACATAGTGTGGTTCATTAGAGATGGCCAAAAATGTGTGACACTGACCTGATTGAAGAGATATAGTGTGGTTCATTAGAGATGACCAAAAATGTGTGACACTCACCTGACTGAGGGACACCGGGTTCATTAGAGATGACCAACAATGTGTGACACTGACCTGACTTAAGGGATATAGTGTGGTTCATTAGAGATGGCCAAAAATGTGTGACACTGACCTGACTGAAGGGACATAGTGTGATTCATTAGAGATGACCAACAATGTGTGACACTGACCTGACTTAAGGGATATAGTGTGGTTCATTAGAGATGGCCAAAATATGTTACACTGACCTGATTGAAGGGACATAGTGTGGTTCATTAGAGATGGCCAACAATGTGTGACACTGACCTGATTGAAGGGACATAGTGTGGTTCATTAGAGATGACCAAAAATGTGTGACACTGAACTGACTGAAGGGACAAAGTGTGGTTCATTAGAGATGGCCAACAATTTGTGAAACTTACCTGATTGAAGGGACATAGTGTGGTGCACATGAGATGGCCAACAATGTGTGACACTGACCTGATTGAAGGGACATAGTGTGGTTCATTAGAGATGACCAAAAATGTGTGAAACTGACCTGATTGAAATGATATAGTGTGGTTCATTAGAGATGGCCAACAATGTGTGACACTGACCTGACTTAAGGGATATAGTGTGGTTCATTAGAGATGGCCAAAAATGTTTGAAACTGACCTGATTGAAGGGACATAGTGTGGTGCACATGAGATGACCAACAATGTGTGACACTGACCTGACTGAAGAGATATAGTGTGGTTCATTAGAGATGGCCAGCAATGTGTGACACTTACCTGACTGAAGGGACATAGTGTGGTTCATTAGAGATGCCCAGCAATGTGTGACACTGACCTGATTGAAGGGACATAGTGTGGTGCACATGAGATGGCCAAAAATGTGTGAAACTGACCTGATTGAAGGGACATAGTGTGGTGCACATGACATGGCCAAAAATGTGTGACACTGACCTGACTTAAGGGATATAGTATGGTTCATTAGAGATGGCCAACAATGTGTGACACTGACCTGACTTAAGGGATATAGTGTGGTTCATTAGAGATGACCAACAATGTGTGACACTGACCTGACTGAAGGGATATAGTGTGGTTCATTAGAGACTGCCAACAATGTGTGACACTGACCTGACTTAAGGGATATAGTGTGGTTCATTAGAGATGACCAACAATGTGTGACACTGACCTGACTTAAGGGACATAGTGTGGTTCATTAGAGATGGCCAACAATGTGTGACACTGACCTGATTGAAGGGACATAGTGTGGTGCACATGAGATGGCCAACAATGTGTGACACTGACCTGATTGAAGGGACATAGTGTGGTGCACATGAGATGGCCAACAATGTGTGACACTGACCTGACTGAAGGGACATAGTGTGGTGCACATGAGATGGCCAACAATATGTGACACTGACCTGACTGAAGGGACATAGTGTGGCACATAGAGATGGCCAACAATGTGTGACACTGACCTGACTGAAGGGATATAGTGTGGTGCACATGAGATGGCCAACAATGTGTGAAACTGACCTGAATGAAGGGATATAGTGTGGTGCACATGAGATGGCCAACAATGTGTGACACTGACCTGCCTGAAGGGATATAGTGTGGTGCACATGAGATGGCCAGCAATGTGTGAAACTGACCTGACTGAAGGGATATAGTGTGGTGCACATGAGATGGCCAACAATGTGTGACACTGACCTGCCTGAAGGGATATAGTGTGGTGCACATGAGATGGCCAGCAATGTGTGAAACTGACCTGACTGAAGGGATATAGTGTGGTGCTAGTACTGTGCAATAATCACTGTAACCCCCCGGCTGGGATTGCCATGACATTGTGTGCAGGTTAATAATTCACAATGCCTTACCCATGGGCGGATCCAGGAATTTTGAAAGGAGGGGGTTCAGGGGGTTGTTACTACAAACTGTTTATCTCAGGTGTGTGGTTTGATTTATTTTGTCCATATTATTTATCAGTTTTGATGACTATTTTTCATATACAACCCTCTTTTTTACACTTATACATGATTCACAGAATTTTTGTTGATATATTGAATCATTATGGAGAGTGCTAAATTTTTGTTTCTTTATATGAAATAAAGTCATTTACAATGTTGTCAGTATTTGAAAGATATGTTCAGATTGAAATTCTGTGAAAAGATTGGATAGATAAATCATGTTTGCTGTCTTCATTGTCTCTGTATATTATGTCTTGAAAAGTGTGGGACGGTGGGGTAGCCTAGTGGGTAAAGCGTTCATTTAAAGCGTTCACTCGTCACAAAGAAGACCCAGGTTCAATGCTGATGGTACATTGTGTGAAGCCCATTTCTGGTATGCCCCGCCGTGGTATTGCTGAAATATTGCTAAAAGCGGCATAAAACCATACTTATAGTCCGTTTGGCTCAAAAGCGGACCGATGAATTGCAATCTAACTCGAAAACTAATAAACATAAAATACTCTATGAAACGCTGATCATAATCAAAACATCATATCAACTCTGTGAGGTTTTTGCAGAATTTTCGTCCTTAAAATAAAAAGTTGTTTAACAATCTATCAATAAAATATTGACACAGTTCACTGTTTGTTACGAGGGAGGAGTGCAGAGAAAGGGACAGCCAGGTGGTCGAGAACGGATGGAGACAGGACAGCACAGGTTAATGAATAAATAACTTTGTCTGTGAACGTGCTTCTCGAACACCTGGCTGTCCCAGACAAAAATTCTGCAAAAAAATCACAGAGTTGGTATGATGTTTTGATTATGATCAGCGTTTCATTGAGTCTGTTATGTTTATTAGTTTTCGAGTTAGATTGCAATTCATCGGTCCGCTTTTGAGCCAAACGGACTATAATCACTTGAACAGTGTTGTTCGAGGTTCAGTGGATTACAGTGGATAACATCACTTGTTAAACATTGCCATCTTTGTGAGCTCTACTTCTCTGGCAATCTCAGGATGGTGAGTGTGGTTTTCGCCAGGGTATAATGATCACAAACTATGTTGGTCTTCTTGTGACTTGGGGGGCGGTGGGGTAGCCTAGTGGTTAAAGCGTTGGCTCGTCACGCCGAAGACCCGGGTTCGATTCCCCGCATGGGCACAATGTGTTAAGCCCATTTCTGGTGTCCCCAGCTGTGATATTGCTGGAATATTGCTAAAAGCAGCGTAAAACTAAACTCAGTCAGTCACTCTTGTGACTTGGGGACAGTGGAGTAGCCTAGTGGATAAAGTGTTGGCTCATCACCCCGATGTTCAATTCCACACATGGATAAATTGTGTGAAGCCCATTTCTGATGTCCCCCACCCTGATATTTCTGGAATATTGCTAAGAGTGGAGTAAAACTAAACTCGCTCACTCACAGACTCTTGTGACTTGAGATGAGAAGCAAGAGTTATCTCCCCTTACATATCTAAGAACGCGCAGCCAGATCGTTCTATAATGTCGTCTGCATCAGAGGTGAGGTGAAATTGGGTTTATCGCCGTGCTTGAGAATATTTCGCTCATATGACGACGTGCATGCGTGTGTACGTGTATGTGCGGCTGCTTGTCCTAGCCCAGACTTAAGCTGGTTTTATAGTGCTAGCCCACTGAGATAACATTTCACAGTGAAGCAGGAATACCCCACTCAGACACATTATACTGACTCCGAGCCGACCAGTCCTTGTTGTACCCATTAATGCCGAGCGCCAGGCAAGGACCAACAAGTACCATATTTTAACGTCTTTTGGTATGACGCGGTCGGGGATCGAACCCGCGACCTTCCGATCTCCGGGCGGACGCTCTAACCACTACACCACGTCTGCATCAGAGGAGGGCTGTGGAACATACCAGACCTCATGTATAATAGAGAGCAAGCCACTGCCCCTACTTAAAGTGTTACACTGGGAGCCACTGAAGCTGTCCTGCATGTAAATGTCATTGGGACATTTAACCATTGGTGTCATAGTCATTAATGTGCTGATACCATTACTACATTAAATATCCGGGTTAGAATTGATCTTCAACAACCCATTATGTTGTAAAAGCGACTAACGGGATCGGGTAGTCAGTCTCGCTGACTTGGTTGACACATGTCATCGTATCCCAATTGTGTAGATAGATGCTTATGTTGTTGATCACTGTCTGTACACATTTAGTAAAGTATTTCTTCTAAACATATGGAGTCACAACTTTGTTACCTTAAAATACAATATCTACGAAAACATCTAGTCACAATATAACATATACTTGCACTGACTTGGTTTTGGTTTTCGACAATATGCGATGGTAAAACATCTGATTTGAAGTAAACTGATAACTCTGTCCGTCAGGCAGGAACTGTACCCCTGAAACTGAAAATTGTATTGACACCGGAAGTATGGATATAGCTAATGCTTCATGTTATTCAACATATTGCATTATATTTGATGTTGGCGATCTATAGCCTGTTTTTATATTGTATTGTCCCAATAGTGCTATTAGTTTTAAACTTTCCACGCTAGTTTTAATTCTAATTGTGATATTCTAGTTGTTTTACTGTCCTTCGTCGACAGGTTTTTATATTATACATATATTCCACTTCAAAATCAAATATGTTCTCGTCACGATATGGCTGCAATATTGCCGATGTGACGTTAAATAATAACTCACTCACTCACTCATTATATTTGAAAATCCCTTTACTAACAGCGCTTTACGACGATTTTTACACATATGAATATTACAGTCAGTGCCAAATTAGCAACTTAAAACATTCTCGTATAGTGTAACATGTACATATTCTAAATTACAGAACGCACGTATATTGTATTGTTAACGGAAAACTTCCAGGACCCTTATTACGATAGGTATTGTAAGGGGAGGGGTTGAGGCTCATATCCGCCATTTTCTTTTTATGACGTAACATAGGTGTGACCTTTGTGTGACCTAATCGATTGTTGAACCCCACCCTCCCCTTTCCGGTCCAGGTGTGTGTGTGTGTGTGTGTGTGTGTGTGTGTGTGTGTGTGTGTGTGTGTGTGTGTGTGTGTGTGTGTGTGTGTGTGTGTAGTGTGTGTGTGATTATTATTTTATGAGTTTGCCGACTCGAGTGTTCACACAGCAAACGTGTTCAATGTAGAATTAATATCACACTATGAGGGGAAATTTAGCTGCTATTTATTAGGTCCAGGGAGACTATATAAGGGGAAGTGCTCACTCCTCGGAAAGCCCCTTAGCGTATGCCTCGGCTCTTCACGTGACCAGTGTAGCCAATATGGCGGCAGCGTAGTTTGTAAGATTGAGCCCGGTTTATTTTCAACAGCTGATTACATACGCTGAGTGTTGTGACAACTGAAAACCTACGTGTAGAAGATGAGTTACCTATTTTGTCACTTCATTTTAAGTCAAATAATTGTTATTAGTGTCAGTATTAGTACAGTAGATTTGTTGTAAAGTTTCAAGTCGGCATGTTGTAGCTCACTGGCTTCAATTCTCAGTACACAGCGAAGAAAGACTAAATTCTATCGCTAAAAACTTCTTTCACATATTCGTTTAATTTTTAGAAGGGAAATAAGCCTTTATTTGAAAGGTGTTTGCAAGTAATAGTGATAGTTTTATAACTAAAAATTTTTGTTAGGGTGTATTTGAGGTGTGTGAAAAATATGACATATCGCCGATCTGCCATTGAAATACTACAGGGCGTTGTTTGAGTGTTTCTAGTTATTGTTCTAAAACATCTTTCACATACACCTTTAGTTTTTATAAGAGGAAAATACCATCAGGTGAAAGGTGTTTGCAAGTAATAGTGATAGTTTTATAACTAAAAAAAAGTGTTAGGGTGTATTTGAGGTGTGTGAAAAATATGACATATCGCCGATCTGCCATTGAAATACTACAGGGCGTTGTTTGAGTGTTTCTAGTTATTGTTCTAAAACATCTTTCACATACACCTTTAGTTTTTATGAGGGGAATATACCATCAGGTGAAAGGTGCTTGCAAGTAATAGTGATAGTTTTATAATTTAAATTCTTCTGTTAGGGTGTATTTGAGGTGTGTGAAAAATATGACATATCGCCGATCTGTTCTGATACGCACTTGATGCTTGTGATGCTTGAGTGTTATAGTTCTAAAACTTCTTTCTTTCTTGTTGATCTTAGTATTTGACAAAACTGGAAAGGTGTTTACAACGCTTTGTGATAGTTCTAAACTTTCGAGGGGTCTGTGACAGGGTCAGTTAACATTCTGTCAATGCCCATGCCATTCCACACATGCAATAAGATATCTGAATTAGTTACTTATGTAAGAAATTGTCTCAAAGTAGATTTTTTTATAAAAAGGACAGCTGATGTTAACATGTGTTCTACCGATAGTTCTGCGTTCTTTAACATGTTTGGGGAGGGATGGCCGTGGTGTATCATTTATTCTTTCATTCATTCACATATGTATTTCTTTCTTTTGTTCTTTTTCTTTATTTCTTTCATTCATTCACATATAATTCTTGCTCTTAATTCATTCATTCATTCATTCATTCATTGTAAAAGTCCAACTGATACAATACACTGGCCGAAGTTGCGCTGGGAACGAACCAAGTCACTGTGTGCGTTTGAGCATGACGAGGCACACGCTAATTAGTAGAAATGGTAAAGAAAGCAAGCGAGTGACCAATCCCTGTTGTAGAGTATCCCTGTTAGGTCAAATTATCAGAGCGCATTTTGTTAAATCACTAGCCAGTTTAAAATACGCTGTCACACAAGTCTTAATGTTTCGATATCTGTCAACAATAAACGGTTGTAGCTGTTAAAATTCATGTGGGCCTGTATATGATTATTGCGTGAATAGGGGCGCTGTATATGCACTACTGTCAGTACTACTACTAACAGCAGAATCGCTTCCTCGCTGAGCCGTAACTGAAGAGACATCTGACAGCTGTGATTGGATGAAATAGTGCAATGTTTTGTTTGTTACAAGCACCAGCATCCAGTTATTAAAACTGACCACCATTTTAAGTATTTAATGCTGTCATTTGTATCACTTATGCTTATGCGTGTACAGATATGTTCAAGTAGGTGCGGACCTGGGAGGGTTGAAGTGTTCAGCTTCCTGTGTGTGGCTTCCTGTGCTCGCAAAGTTAGCCGGTTCAAGTTGACCAGAAATTGTTTTATTGTAAATTAAAGGTCAGACTGTAATCATGTGTACATGGTTGTTGATTATTTTCAGCGTGGTGTAGTGTCACAAATGGTCAGCTTCCGTTGTTTAAAGGTCAGACTGTAATCATGAGTACATGGCATGGATAATTTTCAATGTGATGTTGAATGTATGCTGACAAGTGGTCAGCTTCCGTTGTGTAGGGAGACAAGTGTCTGACCGGAATTAAAGACAGGAAATAGTAATTCCTTCAGTTGAGGACTGAATATCTCAAGTAGTTTGGTTGTACAGTGATGAAATTGATTTAGCATTTGTCATATATATTACTGGATAAGAAAACAAACCTACATGTGTTCTCCTGTAAAACTTTCCAGTGCTTTTACTCAACATTTTAAAACTTTACTTTCAAATTGCAAACATAACAGAAGTTAAACATCTTATGTCCATGTTTATGAAACTTATTTGACATCATGTGACACATAGGTTACTCACATGCCGTTAGCCGCTCTTATTCCACAGACATTACCATGAAATACTCGGGTGTAAGCTTCTTGTGACTGTGTTGTGTATCTGGGGTATGAAGAGGTTAGGACCTCTAGCGTTAAGAATTGTATTGTAGCTTAAATGTATTTAGTGACATAGGGAGGATTATTTATCAGTTGTGACATCAAACAGGTTAAAGATTTGTACAACGAACAGTTGTCTCATGTTAATCCTCCAGCAATGCATTAAGTGAGTGAGTGAGTTTAGTTTTATCTTGCACTCAGTAATATCCCAGCTAAATGGTCTGTAAATAATCGAGTCTGGACCAGACAATCCAGTGATCAACAGCATGAGCATCGATGTACCCAATTGGGATATGATGATGAGATGTGTCAATCATGCAAGCGAGCCTCACCACCCGATCCCGTTAGTCGCCTCTTACGACAAGCATGGGCTACTGAAGGTTCATTCTAACCCGGACCTTCACGGGTAGAATACATTCAGAAACAAGAAAGATATACAGATTTCATTGTTTATTAGCTCCGTTTCAAATGAGTAGGCTTTAGGATAGGAGCTCTCCCAAATGTCTACTTTACATGTTGTGCTAATTGTATTATTGACCTTCCTCAACGTCCTGTCCTTCACTCTCTACATCAGATGTCATGTCTTCA
This sequence comes from Haliotis rubra, assembly GCF_003918875.1. Lineage (NCBI taxonomy): Eukaryota > Metazoa > Mollusca > Gastropoda > Lepetellida > Haliotidae > Haliotis > Haliotis rubra. The sequence continues at coordinate 102,901 of NW_025765506.1, forward strand.
TAATCATCATCAATTAAGTCTTCTACCCAAGATTTATATTGGTACAGTTTGGAAAACACGTCATGATACAGATTATTCGTGTCTTGTACTCGTTTCAGTATTCCTTGTGTCTTTGGACCCAACTGCATATGATACAGATAAGTATCACACCCCTTACAACAGATAGGGTAGAAATAATAAAAGCCTAACTTGTAAACCATGCCTGTGATACTCAGCCGAATTGTATGTTTAAGTTATAACTATAGTAATCTTGCAAAGTGTCGGAATACAGAACTATCGTAGTAAATGATATCAAGTTACATTAATCATAACAGCGCGGCCAAGGTACAAGGTTAGAACATAAATTTGATAAGTGTAGAACTAGGTTCATTGTTCAAGTAAGGCACATTTTAAGCAAAAATATGAAAACGGCAAAGTAATAAGTAAATATGGCTTACCTTAAAGGTCACATGCAACGTAAAACACAACTTTGCAGATTCTGATACCTTTCGGAATGAACTTAAGTAACAAATGATCAAAAATGCAAATTCAACTTATAAAGTTGAAAAATAACGCCATGAAAAAAAACTCGGAGTTCAAACGATTCACTATATTTACCCCAGCTGGGGTGAAAAGTGGTTTCAACAGCTGTGGTGCGCTGGGCTGCACTACGCTCATGGCGCATGCGCAGTAAATAGGTTCGCGCTGCTGCGTCGTGAGCAGAGGCGTGTTCAGAACCGCGTGCCCGCGAACGCTAGCGAGCGCTCGATCCTGAACGCCTGTGCCCGCGCGCGCACGCGAACCATTCTCACAGCTGCCTCGCCAAGCGAACCAAGATGGCGATCGTGTTTAATGTCATTCGTCACCACTCGCCCCTTTCCGTAACCTCCAAATAGAAGACATGGAGGATAGTTTGTTAATGTTGTCAAATAACATGTATATGTCATCGAGTGGTCTGAATAAGTTGATATGTTCACGAGATGCGTAACCATTGACAACATTAACAAAATATTCTATTTATTTTATTTTGATCATTGTTTATAATGATCGAGACATCGAGTTCGTAGTTCGCGTTTCGTAGTTCCAGGCAAAAGTGATATTCTACTCAGTGAAAATGACAATACCATTTTTATTTTCACCAGTATTTCACCCTTAAGAATATAATAAAGAAGCTATTCGGCTTGTCCCTGAACAACACGAGTTGGTCACGAATGGTTTATTGTAACCAAGCGCTCGCGTCCGTTCAGGGCCGATGCGAGCGCTCGCGGTTCTGAACACGCCTCAGGTGTAGTCTAATCTTGGTTGTGTACACACACAGCAAATAGTAAATAATCTACTCGTTACATAAAAGAACCTTGTTAAGGATCTACATCTACTCAGCTATGTGTCAACCAGTGAGGCGTTCGACATTTCAAGACGTAGTACTCGGAGTAGGCTTTGTTTGATGTGAGCTATTTTTGTAATGTTTTGTTGACATTTCACAGTCGCGAGCTTTTTATATGTTATGACAGGAGATTACCGATTTAACTGTTATATAATTTCATTTGACTATTTCACCACACGTTCTTCTTACCTAGTCACTTTCTCAGTTCGATACTTAACATCAACGTCATTATTTAGCATTGTCAGAATTTCTAACTGTGATATAGATATGCCTCTGTCACAGACAAAACTCAATGTCTGTTTTATTGACACCTATGAGTCAATATGCAATACACAACTTCAATCATTGACCACAATCATGCAATCTGTCTCTGTCGCATTATGTAATTACACAGACAGGCAGGTGTGATACTTGTACACATGACACACACAAAGAGTGTATCGGCAAGAAGCAGCCAATGAAAGACTTCGTCACACTATAAAAGTAACTCGCGTAGCCGCACAACCAGTCCAGCGTACGTACATTACCTGTAAACATACCTGGCAGTGTAAATGTGGCTGACTTATCGCGAATTTGGGCTCAGGTCAATTAGTAATGTAGTATTATATCAGATAGTTATCGGAAATCTTGTTGTGGTAACCTGAACAATGGAATAATAACTTGTTGATAATTAGTATTTGAAGTGTAGGATATTCGGCGCGCAGTACGACTGGAGAGCAAGGTCCGAACATCCCTTTGGACGATGGGGTAGCCTAATGGTAAAACCGTTCGTTCGTCACGCTGGAGACCCGGGCTCGAATCCCCACATGGGTACACTGTGTGAAGCCCATTTCTGGTGTACCCCGCCGTGATATTGCTGGAATATTGCTAAAAGCGGCGTAAAACCATACTCACTCACTCATATTGCTGCAATACTGCTGAGAGCAGAGACAAACACACGATTATGTATTACAAATTCTGTCTGACCTGAAATCCCCGCTTGAAGACAATGATAAAACATTACCAAAGTGATTCACAAAGGACTACCCCATCACAGAAAACCTGCATGTTGGAGTTGAAAATATTAGGGTTAATTTTGCTTTTAGGTGGAAGCGGCGTAAAACCATACTCATGATTCACTCATCCGAACAGACTTGTAACTTCGAGTTTCCTGCATTGCAAAATAAACACTTGACATCAAATAACAGACTTGATTTTATTGCAAATTACAGACATTGTAACAGACTTGTAACAGAGGATTACACAATGCCATTGCAACATATCAGACTTATACACAATGCCATTGAACAATGTAACAGACTTGATTACACAATGCCATTGCAAAATTTACTTGATTACACAATGCCATTGCAAAAGACTTGATTACACAATGCCATTGCAAAATAACAGACTTTGTAACAGACTTATTCCAAATGCCTGCTCTGACTCTGAAAGCTTGATTACACAATGCCATTGCAATTTAAGGAATGATTACACTGATCTCATGGAACAGATTTTACACTGCCATATCTTAAATACTGATACACAATGCCATTGCAAAATAACAGACTTGATTACACAATGCCATTGCAAAATAACAGACTTGTAACAGACTTGATTACACAATGCCATTGCAAAATAACAGACTTGATTACACAATGCCATTGCAAAATCACATTTTGTTAAAATATTCACAATGTTGCAAAAATAACAGACTTGATTACACAATGCCATTGCAAAATAACAGACTTGATTACACAATGCCATTGCAAAATAACAGACTTGATTACACAATGCCATTGCAAAATAACAGACTTGTTATCACTTGCGTAACTGACAGCTGTCTATAATTGGCTAATTGAGTATATACTCCAGTGTTTGTAGTGACCGCTCTGGCCACAACTTAATGGTCAAATACTCACGCCTGTACACGCTGTAATATTAGACAGACGTAGATGTGGATGCTTAACCACGTACATTACTGGTTATTACTCAACTTTTCCGATAACAGTAGATATAAATTTAATTCTACAGCACAGACAATAGAAACTATGCTAAAACAATGGTAAAACAATGCAATAATTAGCTAAAAATAAAAGCCCATATCCCACATCCCACCCCCAAAAAATCCCACATTTCATGCTCCAATTAGCAAAAACAAAGGAACAAATGACCAGAAATCCCACATTTTATCCCACATCCCACATTTCATCCTAAAATAGCCTCACAATACAGTAATTAGCTAGTAATCCCACACCCAGCTTCATTAAGTATATATATATAGAACAGTTAAGACAGGGTGGTATCCCACATCCCACATTTCATCCTAAAATAGCCTCACAATACAGTAATGAGCTAGTAATCCCACACCCAGCTTCATTAAGCGTAGTGATACAAAATGTCTTCTTCTTCATTAAGCAGTTAATGATCGATTTTAATGAGAAAGTTATTTATTATGAATTGGTTGTATCATACAAACAGAGGGTTCAGCTATACAAGCACCAGCGTCTGAGACATACGTCAGTCTGACCCTGGAATCCTTATGTTGGTGTTAAAGGCCACATGCACACAAAAAACAAAAAAACAAAAAAACAAACATAATTAAAACACAATTATCACTTATTCATGACATATAATATTCATTGCTGATTATGAAACAAAAAACCCAATTAAACAAAGTTATAAGCGTACAATATTGTGTACTTGGGTTTACTTCCCTCGAAACAAAGCACCTGGGATACCGAACCCAGTCAGAGCGGTGTCCTCCCATTACGCAGACAGCCAGTTCGCAGACACCTTAAAATAACAACATTTACGGTTCAGTGAACAGATTATCTACTACCTGTTATCTACACATTATAATAGAATAGTCCAAATAAAAACACAGGAACAAACTGAAGCTATATTATTTATTTTGAAAGATGGACGAAAAGACAGTAATTTGAACTTTTATTGCAGCAATATAAAAACAATTTATTTTCATAAACATTTCGGTTTAACCTTCTAGTCTAACGGGAGTCGGCATCATCATATTGAAAACATTAGCTTAGCTATTAGAAATTGCGACACTGTTGTATCATATAAATCAAATAAAGACCAATGTGAACCTAAATATTATTCTAATGGAATATAGAAGTTATATCTTTTGCACACAATATTAAGATATATGATGAGTGCACTTCAGTACGATTTATTTAGAATAAATATTTAAAATATGACGCATCATGTCAATGTGGCCATGGGTGTGAGAATGTTTTTCATTACTTCCTTGAATGTCCGTTGTATACTACTCAAAGACATAAACTGTTACAATCTTTAGAAAGGATTGTTGAAATTAGTGCACTGATTGGTATTAATCGTATGTTACATGGCAATGCAGGTGTCTCATTTACTGCAAATCAGAATGTTTTCAAATATGTACATATCTGTATCTCTGCAACAAAACGTTTTCTCAGTTAACTTCTGTTGTACATATTGTCGTAACTGGGATTTGGGTGTTAGTAAACCCTATAACCAGTTACCTATTAAGCTGGCCGTTCCGCATTGTCAGGGGTGATGTAAGCTCAAGTTACACACTCGCTTGGTCCATGGGGATGTTAAGTCTGGAGTGAGAGGTCAGACGACTGTAACTCCTCAATAAACACATTTCACTCATGTGCTGGCACTCTGGCATACAATGAATAACTCAACACCAGGTTTTATACTCACATAGGTTTACTCGATCCCTCTCTTCATTACAAGGTGACGTGGTCGGGACTGGATAGGGCAAGCTCTTCACCAGATATGGAACTTATCGATCGCGATGCGAACGTTCTGCTGACTTTGTAACCCGCACCACTTTCTAGTGCTGACGGTATCTTTTTAAGGTGTTCGAGCCCGCTCCACCCTTGTCACATGACCCTATACAATCCCTCTGATTTGTTAAAAATTACATCATTCCATGGTCTCATGTCTTGCCTCGTGATCGGAAAATTACTGAAAACTCTCATCTGTGATTCATTGTTCATTAATACCTAAAAGGACTTTCCTGTTCTGTCAATAAGATTTATCCTGTTGTTTGATCCCTTACTTTATTACCAAGCCGTAATAGCATTGCTTTTCTGATGCAATCACCGTAATCCTCACTAACGAATTTGTGGTACGTTTCTTGTATAACAGATGCCTTTTTTAACCCTATAACATCCTCCGCCTGTGGACAAGAGCTGCCCACAGCTCGGAATAAGTAAACATGAGTACATGGAGGCGATGTGTATAAAGACAACCAAATCTACACCCGAAGCAATACAGGAGCACGGAACTCGACTTGGATATGAGGAGAATTTTGAGAGAAATCTGGACAAAACGCGAAACTGGCAAACATGTCCAAGGTACACTAACGTTCGTTCGAAAAAGGGGAAGAAAATGGCCCCCATGTTACTTCGTAATACCACAAAGCATGTACACAACACAACACAACACAACACAACACAACACAATACAATACAATACAATCCTATTCCGTTAAAGTTCATAAAAGTAAGAAAGACGATTAAATGTCACTTCGTATGACCATATCTGGTCTGATCATTCACAAAAGTTCACTTGTCATCGGTCCCCAACGAATGCACTAGCACTGTCTTGGGCAGGAAAAGTCACGGCATGAGCTGTCCGGTATTTTGTACCGAACTCCACAACGAAATGTCAGATGGAACACACAGCGAAGAGTTAGTGATGTAACACACAGTCTGGCAAGATCTCAGATGATGATCTTGGGATGGAGGCTCGTGGCAAGTTGAAGAATGTCCGCACACAAGTAGCTTGGCATGGTCAACACATCGTGTGTCTGAAGATCAACAGACCGTGTCGGACGATGGTATCCTTAGGAGGAGGCGGAGCAGCTTGACCAGCGATGTACAGGAAACCATACTGTCTGATGGTGTGTGAGGTGACTGTGGCCGGCTTATAGTGGTTGTCACTAAAGAACGTGTGGAGTCAGATGAGTGATGTTGGCGGGGATCCGACGACAGTGGAGGAAGTGCTTGACTTCCGTCCTAACAGAACGTGAGCCGGAGATGGAGCTGCAACACTTGAAAAACAGTGTTAAGCCAAAACCAACATTTTTGTGACAGGAAGCGAATGGAAACTAGTATAGTAAAATATGGATATATATATCATCATGGAATACAACGATCTTTTCTGGACAGAAGGCCATGGAGGTAAAAGATCAAACTACTATAAGCTTATTAAGACAAAGTACGATACTGACGTACTAACACGAATTGTATTCCAGTAATCCAGTTCCTACCTGTCATATTCATAATATGGAAGTGACATAAAGATATAGAAGATCGAAGTCATAGAAAGCATGGACGTAATCTATAATCGTCGATATGACTATGAACATTTAAGGTACAACATTCAGTAAATGCTTTGTGGTGTACGAGAAGACAACGAACAACATAGATACATATGTGAGGGATTGAGGGAATACATTGAAACACTGATGAAACTTGATCCTATCAAGTAATATTAAGGAGAAGCAACTGGAGAATAATGTATAGTATGTAACTACCGGCTACCCATAATATGTGAGATACACAGTCCGAATACAATTAGTATCTCTATGGCAATGTATATATATTACAATATTGTTGTAAGAATGAGTATTACTATATGGCTGAATATGCCTCTGGTGACTCGGTAGTGATATTAGAGACAAAAACATGATGGCATATGAAAGCAGAACACAAAATATTAATACAACTTCCGAACATGGAGTATTTATCGGATACCATCACCTATGAAATTCTAAACCATTGTATAATCTCAAGTGCTCAATGTACCGTACTGACAAGTGTTAGTTGCTTGTTGCACTTGATCATAGTATGAAATATAACGTATAAAAATATCAACTAGGACAATGAAAATGTCGCATTTGTCTACACATGCCAGATGGCAAAGAGTGCGAGGTTAAGGTAGCTTTAATATGATGGACAGGATGCTGCGATATGGATTATGTCAGAGGTAACTATTAGAGGCCTATTAACTATATTGTCTAGTGGGAAGAAAAGCTTTTAACCCACTGATATAAATCTTCACAGAAATATGTAGACTGTGACGGGTGGGAATTTGCAAAGAAGAAAAATCAAAATGTAAGTATTAAGAATGGAATTCCGGTTGAATATAAAAATCAGTGAGAGGATTTCCGGCTGATAATGTCAAGTCTCGGGAAATTAGAATAGTGAGACCATCATCTCACAACAGGGTTGGTGGAAGGGAATATTTCCAAATACCATCAATTATAAAGCATTATAAGCTCTTTCATACACTGGGAAGTAAGATGTAAATCAACGTGAAATTTCTTGTCCTTTTTCGGATGGTCACGCTATTATCAAGTCATAAATGTGGAATTTTAAAAGCATAATTTTCGAAGGTAAGTTGTAAAAGTTTTGAAAAGTTTCAAAAAATTCCGATATGAGTAAAAAAATAATTGGTTATAATTTTGAAGTTTTGTTTTCAGACAATTATGAATGCTCATGTCTATATCGAATTCATCAAGTTTCTACGCAAAATGGCAAGGAATTTTAAATATACAAATCTGACAAGCTGGACGCTTCTCATTGCGACCATTGCAAGTTAAAATAATAGTTTTATACCACTGAAAGGAATAAGGCCTGGTTCGATTTCGAGAGCCATCGAACGAAGCCCGTTTAATTTAAATTTAACATGACACAAGTATTTAATTCGTCTGTGTTGAAAATCTCGAGTAGAACATTCAATATAGTGATAGTACGCTTCTACAACAGCCAAATAATCAGGTAAATTCATAACCTGCGTGACTTGATTGATTAATAAGTAAGCCGAATGAACTAATTCGATATACAGGTACATCGAGGAGAGTGGAAGGAGTTTGAATATGAACAGTATGCGAAATTAAAATTGACTCTTCAGTGCGCGAACAGTGAACAGTGCGTTCCCGATAATAATAGCTTAGGTCCTTATGAGCAACGTGAAACAAAGTATATTCCACATTAAGACGTTTCTGATTCATGTTTAAAGCTTTCTTTACTTCCTTAATTGGGAGCAAAGATGGACTCAAATGGTGATGAACTAATTGTTGAATTCCCAAATACATTTCATCAATTTCTTGTCGGATAATTGTTAGATATGTAGGGCGATCTAACAAAATTGTCATAGAAATTAACATACTTTCTTCACATCTTGTATGTGTCCAGCACTTTCCTTATTAATGTGTCTATGGTTTGTTACAAAACTATTACGAGCGGATGAAATACGAGCATTTGTTTTAGACATGTACATGTCTGTCGACATCTGACAAACTTTAAAAAACCACGAGAAATATTAGTTACATACTACTATAATTGTCTCGTATACTGCACCAGTCGTTCTGAATATTCGACTCTAGCAGTGCCAAAAGGTGAACGACCCATTGATCCAATAAATGAAAGAATTCCTCGTTTTGTAGGAGAATCCGTATATAGAACATTAATGTACAGAATTAATATTCCAGTGTCATTAGCTACCACTGTTCAGTACGCGGGGAACTTTTGTTCCGCCTGTTTTATGCATCCATCTATTACATCGACTGAATAACCATTGTAATGAGGTAATGAGGACGTACCAAACGTTTTGGTAATGTGTCCTATCGCGCATTCTGGATAAATCTGTCATTTTGTATTGGAATACATGCACTCATTTGTTTTGAAAAATGTCAAAATTGAATAATTTCGTATACACAAAATAAATTTTATTCTGAATGCAAACAATCGCCATACTGATCGAAGAAGACTCCCGAAAGCTAAAATATAAAGAATGGGATTATGAACATAAATATAAACGTGAAAATAAGTAAGATATATATCTCATCAACATTTTGTACGAAAGGTTTCCATGCATTCTGAAACCGAGCAGTGGTGAGCATCATTCATCTCGAGACTTTTCCTGTAAATAGAAATTGACTGTATCTGAAAAATATGATACCAATTGTCACAAGTAGGTAATAGTAATTTCACACAAGTAACCGTGCGAATAAGCAACAGACATAAATAGTAGTAGCAAATACTGCATCAACATGTTTCACCAAAACATTTCTCATCATGGAACGTATATTTGTATCCGTACAGTATAACCATTGAACACTGAATTCTCTTGACTTCCTTTCGAGTCATGTAACTGTAATTCATTGTTCATCATCGTATTTCATTGAACACCATTGTATTTGTAAGTATATCGTATCATCATGTGACGCACTATCGTCAGATCTCTTTGGATCGTAGTTCATATCTTTTTCTCGTATATACACGCATAGCGAAACGCTTTGTAATGGTCCGCGAAATATGTACAATGTCTCTTATGGACAGCGCGACCTGTAACCTTCCCGTAGAAGTAGTAGGAATATATGCAACTTGACCTAAACATTGTGGTCAGTAACCCGGGAATGAATTCATCAAGTAATAGTATGCAACGTGACCCAAACGTTATCAGCGTTTGGTCACCAACCCGTGAATAGGAATGTATTCTTCATTTATTATCAACCAACACGTGACTGTATGCAGTCGAAGTATTCTGAATATATTCAACAAGACATTTGACAAGAACAACACACATTTCAACATATATGCACGATTCTACATCTTTGTAACCTTGTGACAATTGAATCATGTAAAACCGTAATAAGAATGATTTATAGCATGCATCGATAAGAGCCGGGCTACATGCCTATAACATCATAGAGTAATAATCCTGAAATATAACACATGCAAAAATCTATGTTAGACGTCTCCAACATGAAATCTGCAGTGCCTGAAATGAAAAGGAAACTAAATATATTAACAGAAATAAACAACTGTGAAACCTGTACGAAAATAGATTGATATCATCTAACGTTTGCGCTTTTTCTTTTTCTTCAATGACTTCTGAATCATGTAATTTCGAATCAACCCTTGAGGAATATTCGATTCGGGTTCCCATGTAGCTTCACGTACAGTGAAATTTTCCCAGTGAATCTTGTAGTATTTCTCTCCATTGACGATTTTATGCGCTAGAATTCGTTCACTATAAAAACGTCATCATCTTCCAAGTCAAAAGTGGGCTGTTGTACCTGGGAGGGAATTGATTGCTGGGACGCATGGGTCGACTCATTTGCGTCCGAATCAGATGCATCATGTTGAGGCATGATAACTGGTGTGTCGTCTCCGCCAGCTGGAATGGGATGAGTTATTCTATCCTTGGGGTCGACAAATCTTTTAAGCCGATTTGCGTGGACAGGCACTTTAAGTAATTTGTGATTATCACAACGACGCAGCTGGTAGGTGAAATGGGGCAATTCGTCAACAATGTAGAACGGTCCTTGAAAAACTTGCCCTAACTTTTTACATTTACCCACAGTGCGTGCCGTTGAATGGAACCACTTTATCTCGGAGTTGAAAAATGGGATTTGAGGTATTTTTGCCATAATAGCATTTCGCTTTCTCATGCGCTTGCTGTAAGTTGGCACGTGCCACCTGTCTTGTAACCTCGATATGATGGATGATGACATCAAGACGTTGCTTTATTGTGTGGGGAAGAGGTTGAAACGATTGTAATTCAACATCAATGGGTACTGAACATTCTTGTCCAAACAGGAGGAAATATGGAGAAAATCCAGTACTTTGTGTTGCCGGACTAGTATTATACGCGAACATAACACTAGAGAGGAGATCATCCCAATTGTCTTGGTTTTCATTGATAAACATGCGTAATGTCTGCCACATAAATGAATTGAGTCTTTCACAAGCTCCATTGGTTTGTTGGTGATAACTGCTCGTTTTCAGTGCCTTGATCCCCAATATAGAACATACCGCATTAAAAAGTTTGCTGGTAAACGAACTACCGTTATCAGTCAATAACACTCTGGGAATCCCATAAACACAAATATACTTGGAGTAAAATGTCTTGGCTACTTCTGCAGCGTCTAACGAAGAAATAGGAATAGCCACACTCCATCGTGAAAATGCACAAGTTAACAGAAACACATACCGATGACCTGCTTTGGTGATTGGCAATGGTCCTAAGAAATCAGCTTGAACACGGTCAAACAATTTGCCTGGAACTGGTAACGGTTGCAACGGGGCTGGTCTCTTGTGAAAATCACGTTTATTGACTTGACAAGCAGTACACGACAAAATATACTGCTTTATGTCTGCCAACATATGATGCCAATAGTATTTCTGGCGAATAGCATTGAATGTTCTATCAATACCGACATGTCCTGCCAATAAACTATCATGATATGATTGTAACACCTCTTGTACTAACGATTTGGGTATTACTAACTGACGAATGAGTCTGTCTTTTCTGTGCCCCGGTCCTGGCGGTGCATACAGATGATACAATATGTCATTGTCAAGAATGAAATCCTGGCTTTGTAACAAGAGTAATCTTGTGGTTTTGTCGTCAGTTGCAAATCTTGGGACCTTTAAACAGTCAATCAAGGGCTGTAGTTCAGGGTCTGCATATTGTTTCTCTGTTATGGAGCAATCTCCTACAGGGTCGGAATTGACACGGAGAGGGTCAACAAGTGAGTCATCCTCAGGTGCATTCAAAATCGACGAGTGGCTGTCATCGTCCGATTGAGTGATATCATTGTCTGTACAATTCACATCAGTAACAAACAAATACGGTACATCAGAGAGTGGATCATCCATACCTTCAGGGCATTCTGGGTACGCCAAACGTGACAAAAAATCCGCATTACCCAAGTTTTTTCCTGGTCGGTACTGAACTGTGAAAGTGAAATCACTCAACAAAAGTGACCATCGGCTCAATCGAGCAGAGCGGTCCTTATTATCCTTCAAATACTGTAGAGCTCTGTGATCCGTTATTACAGTGAACGGAGCATGCGTCAAATACACTTTGAAATGTTTGATACCTGATACTACAGCTAAACATTCTTTTTCAGTGATTCCATAGTTTTTCTCTGCTTTAGACAGAGCACGACCACTGTAAGCAATTACTACATCTCTGTTACTGTCATCTTTTTGACCAAGCAAATATCCTATAGCCTCATCACTAGCATCTGTGTATAGAATAAATGGTTTGTCAAAATCTGGAAATGCGAGGATTGGTGGTTTGAGTAGGGCCGACTTGAGAGTTTGAAATGCCTGTTCCTGTTCATCCGTCCAAACAAATTTTTGATCTTTTTGCAACAGTGAATGTAAGGGAGCTGCTATCTTTGAAAAATTTTGAATGAAGCGGCGGTAAAACCCTGCCATTCCCAGGAAGCTTTTAACTTCTTTTGACTTTGTGGGTGTCGGAAAAGACGCTATGACACTAGTTTTCTCAGGGTCGACTTGGACACCTTTGTTGGAAAAAATGTGCCCCAAATAAGAAACTGACTGTTTAGCAAACTTGCACTTGGATGGTTTTGCTTTTAGGTTTGCCTTGCGTAAGCACAAAAATACTTCTTCCAAATCAGCTAAATGGGTCTCAAAGTCTGGCGAAAAACACAACACATCATCTAAATAGCACATTGTTTTACGCCAATTGAGTGTACGGAAAACATCATTGATCAGTCTTTGAAAAGTTGCTGGGGCAGAGGCTAAGCCAAAGGCCATACGGTTGAAGTGATAAGTACCACTAGCTGTCACAAATGCAATTTTGGGCTTACTTTCTTCATTTAAAGCTATTTGCCAATATCCTGCAGCCAAATCAATAGTTGTGTAATATTTTGCGTGTGCCGTGCCCAAAACATCAAGAACATCTTCTAATCTTGGCATTGGGAAAACTACTGGACGGGAGCATGAATTCACAACTCTGAAGTCGATCGCCATTCTCCATGATGGAGGCGAACCCTTAGCAGTTTTCTTGGGCACCATTACAACTGGAGAGGCCCATGGGCTATCATGATCTGGTTCACATATGCCTAAATCCACTAACTCCTGAACTTGACGATCTATCTCTGCGCGCATAGCAGGGTTAGTACGGTAAAAACGTTGCCTAACCGGGGGAGCATCTCCTGTATCAATATCATGTTCGGCTGTATCATTTAGTCCAATTTCTGATAGATCAACAGCAAAACAATCACGATACTTGGCTAGCAGGTGTCCTAGTCTAGCTTGTTGCTCCTGTGACAGAGAGGGATGCAGAAAATCGATATTCAAGTCACGTAATCTCGCGTCTACTTCTGACTGAGAGAGGGGTGGTTCTGAATCAAATGAGGGTTGTGACTGCACAGGCATAATTTCATCTGATGGTACAAAAGTGAAATTAGCAACTTCATGACCTTTTAGAATGTCTACAGCATGATCATTAGTGTTAATGATTTGGAACCTTATAACAATATGCTATTATTGGGATGGGTCTTTTCTATCAATAAACACAATCAAAACTCTCAGTGACAAACCTGTTTTTACATTCGATAGTAATTGATAGTAAATCAATTTTGAGAAGAGAAATCATTTATCATTTAATCACAACAAAGTTCTATTTACCTACAATCAAACTTCTCAGTAACGAACCTGTTTAAGGCTCACCCTGCTCTACTCACTAGACAGTGGACTGTTCCATTATACCCGTAGGTGTTACCCTAATTAACCTTCTAGTTCAGTGTCTGTCAATTGGGTGTCTGTCAAATGGGAGATAACCGTCAGAGCGGGTGGGCGTGCGTAATGGCATAATCACCGTCTTCCACGATTAAACGCGGAAAACTGGATTACACCCCCGGTCCCTCGATAATACGCGAGGCCTCGATAGTCCATGTTAGACTTGTTTTTCACGGAATTTCCCCCACTGTTATTGCGATTAAACAACGGGGATTAAGAGTGTTTGAAAAGAGTCACGTGCACATGCCCTGATATAACACACACACACACACACACACACACACACACACACACACACAACACACACGCACGCACGCGCACACACACACACACACACACACACACACACACACACACGCAAACAAAGTAACAACAATTTTTTTTTTAAAAACACACACACGTCATGCTGTTACGCCACAATGCAATTACAACCTGTGAAGGTACGGGTTAGTACTGATCTTCAGCAGCCCGTGCTCGTCTCACCCCTGCTTGTCTCGCATACTTGTTTAAGAGACTGACTGACTGACTGAGTTTTGGTTTTACCCCGCTTTGAGCAATATTCCAGCAACATCACGGCGGGGGACACCAGAAATGGGCTTCACACATTGTACCCATGTGGGGATTCGAACCCGGGTCTTCGGCGTGACGAGCGAACGCTTTAACCACTAGGCTACCCCACCGCCCTGTTTAAGAGACGACTAAAGGGATCGGTTTGACTCATGTCGAGACACATAACGACGGTCTGTAACTAATCGAGTGTTTCTTGACCAGACAATCCCGTGGTCAACATCATGACCCGTGTCTCGAAACTGCTTAAAATAACGTTTTCCTTCTCTAAACGTAACGATGAGCGTTTTCTCGTGGGGTATATTTGCTATATGTAACATATGTTATATTTGGGATTACAGTTTCTTAGTAAAGTACAAATTCTAGTACTTTTGTTGGGTTGAGTCCCATCCGTGATTCGAACCCACACCTTGATATTTTCCTACAAAACATCACGACAGTACTCCACCCATACCAACACAATAAGTAATCGCGATGACGCACATCACGTTTTGCACTCTCATCAAGTCTTTGTATGAATTATTTCAATGACATCAAATTTCTCCCTCACGACTTTGGGGTGTGGAAAAACTTTGGGGTGTGGAAATATCTCACATCTTCACACGACTTGCACTTTCTTTCTTTTCTCCATTCCAATCTGCGTGACTCACCAGGCTAAACCTTTCATTCATATTTACATATGTTTGTACTTCTTTTTCAAACCATTTGATTTCCTAAAACAATATTTTATTTCCAAAGAAGTTATATGTACAAGGTTTGAACATTGATATTTACATAAAAGGAAATAGAATCAGCAAAAACAGGCTAAATATCGACTGCCACATTTCTACCCTTGGAATTCCTGATGGAATATAACGTAAGAAGTGATGCATGCTTACGTAAGAGTTAACAAATAAGATGTACTACTTAATGAACATATCAATTATGGTACCAGCTAACTTATTGAAAGCGGTTAGAATCAGCTATGAATTTATAGACATAAGCAACATTCCACCCATTTCAAATTGAATAGCAATATCCTATTCTTAAATTTGCTTGCTTGGTTCCTATTCATAACATTTCAATACATTCCAGTCAGCATGAGTAATCTCGTTATATATAAAGATGTCATGGAATAGGTTCAAAGGACAGCTCCTGAATTTATGAATGTGCTCCTGAAAACTCCTTGGGTATGTAGAGGCTCCTTGAAAATGCTAATTGTTCTCCCCTGAAGGTTATTGTTCTTCCTTAGGGAATGTTTGTTCTGCCTGAAATGCTATTGTTCTCCTTAGGAATGCTATTGTTTCTTTAGGAATGCTATTGTCTGTCCCGAACTGATTACTTATATGCTACTTATAGAGTAGATGTCAGTAATACCTATCTCTTTTTGTTTAATCATTTTGTGCACTTTACCTCATCAAAGGACTATCATGTACAGGTATCCTCAATGTTTCCACTCTTATTGAAATTTGTTATTATGATCATGCTGTATCAAGTGATAGGAAGTTAGATAGAATTATAGCAGTTAGGCTAAAACGAGAATTGTATTCGTTTGGAACGTACATTGTCTTTATACATATGCGATAGTGAGTTCACTAGCAACCTGAGGGAGATTTTGTTGCAAACCATAAATTTTAAGCCGCGTGATTAGTGATCTGTTGAAAAGCTGCAGAACCTAACACGCAAGTACTTTGTATCAACTTCGATCATCACATATGTTATCACGTATTATCTATCAAGTGATACAGATTACTTTATCTGTCTGATAAGTGGTTTATAATTATGTTCATGCGATTGTCTTGAACAAAGGTGATATTCACAAATTTATACATCACGATAGGTGTAATAAACCGCTCAGATAATGATCTTGTGTACTGTATACTAGGCGAGTATTAACAACTATTAAGAATTTCTACTGAGAACGAGGAAATTCACAAAAGTGTAGCAAATATAAATACACAATACCATTTAGAAAGTGGTCAAATGTAACATATGTTATATTTGGGATTACACTTTCTTAGTAAAGTACAAATTCTAGTAGTTTTGTTGGGTTGAGTCCCATCCGTGATTCGAACCCACACCCTCAGAGTCAGGCACCTAATCGCCAGCACACAAAGTCAGCCGCCTAACCCGCTCAGCCACCGCGGCTTCCACTAAGAAAGTGTAATCCCAAATATAACATATGTTACATTTGACCACTTTCTAAATGGTATTGTGTATTTATATTTGCTATAGTATCCATGAAAATGCAGAGAAAAACGACTTCGTTTTAGATTACTTCACAGAATAACTACAGAGATGCCGTCCATCTTAATAAGACATTATGATGCTAGTAGTACTCATTTTAAACGTACATATATTTTAAAACTTGTGCAGAATAAGTTTTAAATTACATTAGTTAAACAATGCGTTTAGGTACGATATGGATGAGATATTGTCAAAGGAACTTTAAATCTTAACACCTTAAAGTAATATGCATGATTTATTTAAATGTAGACGGTAACCTGTTACAATATATTAACCCTAAGTTCATATTATTTTCCCGCATCTTAGCAATAATATTATACAGCAATAAATATAAAATTTATCCCACACTATCGCGATGTGGGTGATATAAAAAGTGTGAGAGCAAGAACACTTTTTGTGAATTTCCTCGTTCTCAGCAGAAATTCGCACAGTTGTTAATCAATACAGCAATAATGATCATTATCTGAGCGGTTTATTACACCTATCGTGATGTATAACCCAGAATATCACCTTTGTTCAAGACAATCGCATGAACATAATTATAAACCACTTATCAGACAGATAAAGTAATCTGTATCACTTGATAGATAATACGTGATAACATATGTGATGATCGAAGTTGATACAAAGTACTTGCGTGTTAGGTTCTGCAGCTTTTCAACAGATCACTAATCACGCGGCTTAAAATTTATGGTTTGCAACAAAATCTCCCTCAGGTTGCTAGTGAACTCACTATCGCATATGTATAAAGACAATGTACGTTCCAAACGAATACAATTCTCGTTTTAGCCTAACTGCTATAATTCTATCTAACTTCCTATCACTTGATACAGCATGATCATAATAACAAATTTCAATAAGAGTGGAAACATTGAGGATACCTGTACATGATAGTCCTTTTGATGAGGTAAAGTGCACAAAATGATTAAACAAAAAAAAAGAGATAGAGTACTGAAACATCTACTCTATAAGTAGCATATAAGTAATCAGTTCCGGACAGACAATAGCATTCCTAAGGAGAACAATAGCATTCCTAAGGAGAACAATAGCATTCCAGGCGAGAACAAGAGCATTCCTAAGGAGAACAATAACCTTCCAGGGGAGAACAATAGCATTTTTTCAAGGAGCGCTCCTACATACCCAAGGAGTTTTCAGGAGCACATTCCATAAATTCCAGGAGCTGTCCTTTGAACCTATTCCATGACATCTTTATATATAACGAGATTACTCATGCTGACTGGAATGTGTATTGAAATGTTATGAATAGGAACCAAGCAAGCAAATTTGAATAGGATATTGCTATTCAATTTGAAATGGGTGGAATGTTGCTTATGTCTATAAATTCATAGCTGATTCTAACCGCTTTCAATAAGTGCTTGGTACC
This sequence comes from Haliotis rubra, assembly GCF_003918875.1. Lineage (NCBI taxonomy): Eukaryota > Metazoa > Mollusca > Gastropoda > Lepetellida > Haliotidae > Haliotis > Haliotis rubra. The sequence continues at coordinate 121,001 of NW_025765506.1, forward strand.
ATAATTGATATGTTCATTAAGTAGTACATCTTATTTGTTAACTCTTGTAAGCATGCATCACTTCTTACGTTATATTCCATCAGAATTCCAAGGTAGAAATGTAGCAGTCGATATTTAGCCTGTTTGCTGATTCTATTTCCTTTTTTATGTAATATCAATGTTCAAACCTTGTACATATAGCTTCTTTGGAAATAAAATATTGTTTAAATCAAATGGTTTGAAAAGAAGTACAAACATATGTAAATATGAATGGAAGGTTTAGCCTGGTGAGTCACGCAGATTGGAATGGAGAAAAGAAAGAAAGTGCAAGTCGTGTGAAGATGTGAGATATTTCCACACCCCAAAGTTTTTCCACACCCCAAAGTCGTGAGGGAGAAATTTGATGTCATTGAAATAATTCATACAAAGACTTGATGAGAGTGCAAAACGTGACGTGCGTCATCGCGATTACTTATTGTGTTGGTATGGGTGGAGTACTGTCGTGATGTTTTGTAGGAAAATATCAAGGTAAGTCAACTGTAACCTACAATAGAAAGCGGTTTGTTTGCACATATACTATCCATCAAAGTTTAGACTCACTAGTGAAAATTAAGTAAATTAATAAAGGCATGCTAACTTCACGAGATAAGTATTGAAATTCCCGTTATTTACTGATTAGGATTAGAAATGATCATAGGTACTTAAAACAAGACGTAAAGGTCGAAAAATCACTGTCATAAGTTTACACAACGAATAAACAAAATGCCTTTTTGTTTATTTTAACAAAAACAAAAAAAAGAAAAGTTTACTTCAAATGGTAGTGTAGCATTGTTGCAGAATTACGGAAATGACCTTGTTTTCTGGAAGCTTGACCCATATCGAATTCATGTAAGTTGGCTGTGTAATGATATCTTGCAGGGTTTTGTAAATAATTAATCTTTGCCGCAGGTACCATTAACCTTTATTTTTACTTAATTTTCACTAGTGAGTCTAAACATTTGATGGGTAGTATATCTTAGATTGAAAAAAATGCGATCCGCTGGAGTGTAGCGCCAAAACACAGCTTTGAGGCGAGATGACCAACTTTCGACCCCACTTTAACGTGGATGGCTGCGTTTGGGTGAATATTTTCAATTTCAGCAACTGACATTCCAAAGCGCGTGACTCACCAGGCTAAGCCTTCCATTCATATTTACATATGTTTGTACTTCTTTTCAAACCATTTGATTAAAACAATATGTTATTTCCAAAGAAGCTATATGTACAAGGTTTGAACATTGATATTACATATAAAAGGAAATAGAATCAGCAAACAGGTTAAATATCGACTGCTACATTTCTACCTTGGAATTCTGATGGAATATAACGTAAGAAGTGATGTATGCTTAAAAGTTAGAATAACAACTAGTTTCTGAAATGAACATATTTTACTGAAAAAAGTTCATAGTAAAAAAAATATAATATAATGAAAAGGAGCCCTGGCACTTTCTTCATTTTCAGAAGCTGAGGAAATCTAGACTTGCCACATTTTCTAGACCTGCGTGGGCTTTTTTGGATATGTTTGCTTCAGGGTCTGTACGACAGACTAGCTAACAAGTGTTAACAAATAAGATGTACTACTTAATGAACATATTACTTATGGTACCAAGCACTTATTGAAAGCGGTTAGAATCAGCTATGAATTTATAGACGTGAGCAACATTCCACCCATTTCAAATTGAATAGCAATATCCTATTCAAATTTGCTTGCTTGGTTCCTATTCATAACATTTCAATACACATTCCAGTCAGCATGAGTAATCTCTTTATATAAAGATGTCATGGAATAGGTTCAAAGGACAGCTCCTGGAATTTATGGAATGTGCCCAAAATGATTAAACAAAAAAGAGATAGAGTACTGAAACATCTACTCTATATAAATAATGAATATACTCACCTTCTATAAGTTATCTTTAAATTCTTCTTGGAATCGATGAAACTCCACAATAGCATCGGCTTTAATCAGATATTCAACAATAGTTGTCATGTCATCGATATCCAATATGACAACAGAGCTACTGTCTGACTTTTGAATGGAAAGTGATCCAAACAGTCGATCAAAAGTGAAATGAAAGTTTTTAATAATATGACTCAACAAACAACGCGTGGTTACGTTGTATGTCTTAGATTTAAAACTTCTAACTTCTTGGAAAAAAGTCGATAAATAACACTTTTAATTTGGAAGCTGTTTCAAAATCTAAAATAAAATCCGAAGCGTTATTATTTCCAATTTTAAGTTCGTACTCTGTTTTATAGCATTAAATGTAACGTGAACACCCATTACATGAAATATTCCAACTAAATCCGTTGCGTACAGTGGTGCGTTTTAAGATGTAAACGAATTTTGCAAATCCCTAAATATGTTAAAAGCTATTGATGATGTGGCACGTATGCATACTTAAACGAACTGTCGCGGTACTAACAATTTCTTTTCATCACCAATTCTACTGATAAAAATGTTAAAACGTAACAGGGAGGGGTCTTGTACATATCAGTTCTATAGACAGTAATACAAAGCGAACCATCTTGACCTACAGATCAAAGACTTGTCAGCACTTTGACACAATAGGATAATGAGAAAACCGATGCATGAACGTGATACAGCGTTTGTCTTGCTGATGACACAAGACGAATTTCAGTGCACGTAATTACTACCACGAGATGGAGTCGTGATGGACTAGAGCGTGCATGTGTCTTGAAACAAAATCGCTAGATGTTTGAGTCTATTCTGGAAACTCGTCCCAGCCAAGAACAAACCGAGAAACTCTAACACCTCGCAGGTTTCAATTAGTCTCTCATTTCAATTCACCACCACCAGTGTAGATGTTATCCGCCCGCGAGTGATAGGACAATAACGGCTATGGGAGCCTGATAGGAGTCTAACAATGACAAAGGTTAACCTTGGGTTTTAGATATATAACGAGATAATTCTGTGTGTCAGTCCTCTCGTTGTATGATTTGTTGATCTTGGTAAGAGTATTGAACTCGGATGATTATTCAGATGAAGACGAAGTTAGTCAAGTTTTGTCAGTTATCAAATAACACGCCGACGCCACCTAGACACCGCCTATGCATCCACTTTCAACATTTGCATTTACTACTGAGAATCATTCAGTCATGCTGTCCTTTCATAGCTGTTCTATATATAGAGTACACCATGCATTGAGTATCATCCAGTCATGCCACCCTTTCATAGCTGTTCTATATATATCTCGATGTTTTCATTTCAGTAATTCAACATTTTTTGTGTATTTTCTCTTCATGATAAAATTCATAAATACACATCTTGTACATCTTCAGAAAATGAGAAAATGGTAACTGAAGACATATAAATAAATATGCTTTAATATGTTTCCATAAATATACATAAAGATTTTTGTTCATAAATATACATAAACAATAATTATTCCAACACAGGGACACCAACTAGGTCTGAGACAAGATCCCCTAGAATTTGGAATGAACTGAATTTTGCAATGAGGGAACCATATCTACTACATTCTTTATATACAGGCACAATGGCAGAAATAATCATTTGAATAAGTTTCACTCAATTTAGCTGATATAATTCGAGTTCACTCAAATTAGTTACTAGAAATCGAGTTCACCCCAAACAAATTGGTGCCTTGTAATTATTGAGTTCGAACTCTCATGTCCCCCAAATGAGACTATGGGTGACAACTACTCACTGAAAACAGACTATAGCCAGCAAACTAGCGGACCGTTACTCTTACTCCGTTATCATCACATCAGCTGTCCGGCAAAGTGGGTTATGACCTTTTAGGATGAAATGTGGGATGTGGGATAAAATGTGGGATGTGGGATTTCTGGTCAGTTGTCCCTTTGTTTTTGCTAATTGGAGCATGAAATATGGGATTTTTGGGGGTGGGATATGGGCTTTTATCTTTAGCTAATTGTTGCATTGTTTTACCATTGTTTTGAAGCGGGGTTTTTTTGGGTTTTTTATTTTGTTTTTTGGTGTGTGTGTGTGTGTGTGTGTTATCAGGGCATGTGCACGTGACTCTTTTCAAATACTCTTAATCCCCGTTGTTTAATCGCAATAACAGTGGGGGAAATTCCGTGAAAAACAAGTCTAACATGGACTATCGAGGCCTCTCGTATTATCGAGGGACCGGGGGTGTAATCCAGTTTTCCGCGTTTAATCGAGGAAATACGGTGATTATGCCATTACGCACGCCCACCCGCTCTGACTGGGTTCGGTATCCCGGGCGCTTTGTTTTGAGGGAAGTAAACCCAAGTACACAATATTGCACATTTGATTTGCGATTGTACGCTTATAACTTTGCTTATTTGGGTTTTTTGTTTCATAATCAGCAGTGTATATTATATGTCATGAATAAGTGATAATTGTGTTTTAATTATGTTTGTTTGGGTTTTTTTGGGTTTTTTGTGTGCATGTTGAAACAGAAGGATTCCAGGATCAGACTGATGTATGTCTCAGACCCTGGTGCTTGTATAGCTGAACCCTCTGTTTGTATGATACAACCAATTCATAATAAATAACTTTCTCATTAAAATCAATCATTAACTGCTTAATGAAGAAGAAGACATTGTGTATCACTACGCTTAATGAAGCTGGGTGTGGGATTACTAGCTAATTACTGTATTGTGAGGCTATTTTAGGATGAAATGTGGGATGTGGGATAAAATGTGGGATGTGGGATTTCTGGTCAGTTGTTCCTTTGTTTTTGCTAATTGGAGCATGAAATGTGGGATTTTTTGGGGGTGGAATGTGGGATATGGGCTTTTATCTTTAGCTAATTATTCCATTGTTTTACCATTGTTTTAGCATAGTTTCTATTGTCTGTGCTGTAGAATGAAATTTATATCTACTGTTATCTGTAAAGTTGAGTAATAACCAGTAATGTACGTGGTGAAGCATCAACATCTACGTCTGTCTAATTTTACAGCGTGTACAGGCGTGAGTATTTGACCATTGAGTTGTGGCCAGAGCGGTCACAATAAACACGTGCAATAAACACTTGACATCAACTTGATTTTATTGCAAATTTTCCCAGGTGAGGTATTTCGCAAAGTGGAATTTTACTAAGGCCAATTGGCCATTATTCCAAACTCTTTGCTCTGAAAAACTTATACCGGACAACTTCAGGAATGTTCCTGATCCCATGGAACTATTTACTGATATCTTAAATACTATAACAGTTGCAAACTGTGTATATTTTTACCTAAAATTATTCAGATATTTCTCAACAAAGTCGATTTTATATCTCTCACATTTTGTTAAAATATTCATGTTGGAACAGACTTGATTACACAATGCCATTGCAAAATAACAGACTTGTTATAACTTGCGTAACTGACAGCTGTCTATATGCCGCCGTATTCGCCCAATGCCGGTAATAGCCTAATTGAGTAGTGTTATCATATGTTAACTAAACACTTCAACGAAAATAAAGAAGCCCCCCATCATACCTTAACTAGACAAACAAATGAATAGCCACTAAAACAATTTTAATCCGTTGATATCAATGGGTGACGCTTATTTGTGAAAACGGTATTGATTCCCTTACTCATAGTGGCTTTCGTGGCACCGAGGTTTGTACTTGAAATGTGGCTTAATTGGTAGTTTTAAAAGTGGCTTTCCCGGGCGGACACCAATAGGGGAGACCGCCATGGTGCAGTCTCTGTCTGTTTCAGCGAAGCGCCTGCGCTGCATACCCAGGGAACCATGTGCTAAAAAAGAACCGAAAAATCGAAAAATAAAACGATATAAATACGAAACGGGAAAGCAGTTGCAATTTGTGGAAAACAGTTGTGTACGCGATGTGATCCTGCATCGCATATCATCGAAAATGCGTAACAACATATCCTACAACAATTATAAAGCAAGTTTACAAAAAGAAATAATATCATTTTTTAGATTCGTTTCTACTTCAACATTTCACTGACCTGGTCACGCGTCGAGGGAAATTTAGCGAATGTAGAACCCATGCAAAAAGTTTTCGGACACTTGACGTAATTTCCGTAGACTTACATGTTATTTCAGTGTAACATAAATCATTTTCATGAGGTGAGTTTAGGATGGACCTTTGTAAACTGTGACAGGCAAATTTGAAATCATCTCTGCTCTGCGGACTTAATTTCAGTTCAATTTTTCGACTAGTATTTAACTAATGACATCACATTCATCAACTTACGTATGGTTCTACAATGCACACTCCTTAAAGGAGTTCGCGGCACTATACACATGTTGCCAAATTGTTGCCATTCGATAAATATGCAACGGAAAATTAGACAGAAATTGTGTGATTGTAGGTAAGATGATTCCTCACAAATGTGCAAAATTTGACTTGGATCTTACGAAATTAAATTCATGAAAATTATTTTTGATAAGATAAGATAAGATAAGATAAACTATATTGTCCCGCAAGGGAAATTTGTCTTGCATTCATAGAGCCAATACATGACTTTTAAACAAGCACATAATGCCACATCCGATTTAAGCACTCGGGAATATATTTTTTCAAAGCACCGCAATCATAACGCGCGTTCTGATTGGTTTGTCGTATTTTCACACGACAAGCATCAAGACGGGGAGGGGACCACACTCCGGCGCAGCGATGAGCATAGCATGGATCAGTAAATGCGCATGGGGGCGCGGCGCATTCCTCCACGACTAAAACCAGTTCAAGTGATAATATAAGTGCAGTGAGAGATCCGAAGAGGCGTTTAACAACCTTAGGTGAACATCGTTGATCTATTTGGAAATACTACACTGTACAGAGGTACGTAATTTCATATATTTATTGGTAATCCTTTTTGGAATCAGTGACTGATACAGCTTTTTGAGAAATGGGGGGAGGGGGGTGTGTGCACACTTAATTTGTTTACGAGAGTTTCAATGTTCAATGGTCATTTAATTAACTTTCAGGACAAAAGGGAGGGAACACACACACACACACACACACACACACACACACACACACGCACACACACCTCTGGATCCGCCTGTGGGAATGCGCCTTTCCGTTAGACAATGGCTAGTGGTAAACTTGTTGTGATTCCCACTATACGCGGTATAACGAAACTACTTACTCGACCACTTTTTCACAGGAGTGATTGCTCAGTGTCATAGTGGTACAACAAACTGCAAACAGCAAACCAGAAGTTTTCAAATATTTCCAGAAATTATAGGAGAAATGTGCCTCCTAGAGTGTGGTCAGTGGTCAGGGTTTAGACTTATGTGAAAAGGTCCGATGCTCGAACAATGAAATGGTGCTTTCCATGCGCTTTGTTAACTATGAGATGATGTGGTATTATGGTCTCTGTTTAGAGACAGTATATCACACCAAACTTCTCTAAAAACAAATAATTTGCATTTCTCTTAATAATACTAACACCATGTGACAGTTTGTGATGTACGGACATAGGCGGATCCAGAGGGGGGGTGCAGGGATGCGCACCACCCCCCACCACCCCTTTGTCCTGAAAGTTTATTAAATGACCATTGAAACTCGGGTAAAAATGAAGTGTGCACCCTCCCTTTTCTCAACAGTGTGCACCCCCCCCCCTTTCTCAAACAGCTGTATCCGCCCCTGTACGGAGCAATTGTTTACATTCCATATATGGCAAGTGTTCTCTGTTTGGAAGCTGTTCATTTCGAAGTTTCAATTATCAATTTCAGGTAAGTCATAAGGATAGGAAGTTTTTTATTGCATCAATAGGAAGCTAAAGTGAGTGCACATGCCCCAATGTATATATATATACCTATTGAAAAATAGGTCGAGTAGATCTAAAGTTTTGTTATGCTGTGTACAGTGGGAATCACAACAATTCCACTAGCCATTGTCAAATGGCGCATTCCCACGGGCGGATCCAGAGGGGATGGGTGTGTGTGTTGTGTGTTTTTGTTTGTGTGTGTGTAAAATATGAGTCCAGATATTTCTTGCCAAATAAAATATGCATAGAAAATTTCCAATTACGCATTGAAAAATAATTGTTGCGTACCAATTACTCATTTAAAATGTTAGATACGCAAAAAGTTTAAAACAAATGCGTACGGAATATATTTAGAAAAATCGCTGGCGTAATGAAAAAGACATCGTTTGCTATCAAGTTGTACTGTTAGTATAGGACTAGTGTTGTACTGTCAGTGTAGGATGAGTGATTTTTTATGGAATCATTTTCGTTATTCTAAGCTGGTTTTGATTAGGTATGACATAAGGCAGAACGTACCTGCTTAGTAAACTTACTCAATGACGTAACACTTAGGTGTGTAAAATGACTGAAATACCCACATATTTGAAAGCAGTGGGTAACGGAAAATGAAATACCCACTCAACATTCATAATACCCACTCCAAAAAAGTACAGTGGGTACAGTACCCACATAAGCTAAATCTTATCTGGAGCTCTGATTATTGTTTCCGAATTACGAAACCTAGCTGCAAACTGGTCAGCCTCTGCTCCCTCTACCATGACGGACACGGGGACTGGGCTACTGTCCACCCTGGCAGAATTTCTTTAACCTAATCAGTGGGACATTAGGAAGGGTGGATGCCCATCAGATGCCGTTATTTGAAAATATCCCCAGTAGTTCTTGTCTGATTGTAATAAAGTATCAAAGCAGTGTGGGCTTTTTCAGATTTTCAAATGTTTGGTTGGTTGGTTTTTTTCAGGCAATCAAACTAGCATGCAATGCAGCGATTACTACTCTCTTGCTGTAACCCTTGTTTGGTGGTAAACCTACATATGTTATTTGTCATCATTCACTTGATGGTCAGTTAATGAATTTATAACAGGTATAATTAGTGATAACACCACTCAGATTACCAGACAAAGGTTCCCATTTGGCATTTCTTGTGTCTGGTTTAAATACTCATCATTATAAATTGAGTCTGATGTGGCAAATGTATTACATCTTATGTAATATGCGCATGGAAGTGCAGCAAGAGGAATTATCAGCTGAGTTACAAAAACAAACATCGATGAAAGGATTAACCGATAACACGCTGATTGATTAATTGCTTTTATCCTGCACACCGGATTTGTCAAAAGGTTGTGTTTATGTGTGTAGATTTACTCATCTATACTGAATACACCCTGTCGTAAAGTGTCTGTGTAAAAACAACGTCCTTCCTTCAAAGGATTAACCACCAATACATTGATTGATTGCCCGTTATTGGCTAACTAAATTACTTTTTTAAAGAATGGCAGACATCATGCAATTAGTTGCCAAGTGTGTTATCTTGGGTGACCAATGGGACTATACACCAATGTGAAAAGCCTGAAATTAGACAGTTAAAAGACACATGACATGGAACAGGATTCTGTGTCAGCTGCAAATGAATGGCATCTCATTCCTTTATGTGGATATTGATGGATATAATAGGTAATACCCTGATATTGTTGCTATAACTTTAGTCTGTTTTAATTTTAATATTTGCATTTTGTTTTTATTCATTTGTTATTGCATTCAACAGAATCATACACTAGGTCGCACTCAGGGCATGTGTGTGAAATATGATTCACGTTGGCAATCTATAAAATGTCTAAATATTACAGCCATGTTATAAATTCACTAAGTATAAGCAGATCGTGGGCATTTTATTAAGTTTCGAAATGCATACAAATATGATAATAAACTAATTAGGATTATAAGACAAAATATATAAACGTACATTGATTTCGTTATTTCAGTCCTAACATTTTTTACCACTGGCAAATGGTTAAACCTCAAAATGTTTTCATTTGTTATCAAAATAACGAAGATAGAAATATCGAGTAAAAAAGATTTCATCTTTGTTGATCAGTCGATACTTATACTATCAATTGCGCATGAGGGTGGCGCAGCGGAGGTAACAAATTCAGTCATGAATTCTGGGATATCATCCAGGTACTCACGGGAGAAAAGCAATAACAAAAGCAACAACCAGTCCACGGGAATTGCTCTGGATCAATGAGACGGCCTCCGTGGTGTAGTGGATAGAGCGCCTGAAGAGCAGAAGGTCGCGGGTTCGATCCCCGCCCGCATCATACCAAAAGATGTTAAAATATGGTACTTGTTGGTCCCTGCCTGGCGCTCTGCATTAATGGGTACTACAAGGACTGGTCGGCTCGGAGTCAGTATAACATGTCTGAGTGGGGTATTCCTGCTTCACTGCGGCATGGTATCTCAGTGGGCTAGCACTATAAAACCAGCTTCAGTCTGGACTAGTACAAGCAGCCGCACATACACACACACACGCATGCACGTCGTCATATGAGCGAAATATTCTCAAGCACGGCGTTAAACCCAATTTCACCTCACCTCACCTGGATCAGTGCCTCTTTAAGTTCTCTGTACCATGCTCAATTTTTGTCCTGGTGTGTGAAAAGTTATGATTCTGTTTGACTTGCAACTCATGAGGAGAGGTACGTGAACTGTTTACATCTCCTGCTATGGGTATGTGGTATGTTGGCCTTGAAGAGACTGTTGCCAATCCTGGTAGGTTGTGTCTTGAATTACTGAAAAGGGTGCATTTTGCCCTTAAGACCTTGTGAAGACCTCTCCCCATCCTAACTTTCTTCAGTGTTCATGGACTGTTAATTCTGTCAAAACTGTATCTCTGACTATTTTGGCTCCTCCCCTGAAATAATGTCCTACATCATACAAAAATGACTCGTATCCAATCTTACTAATTAGTTACTTTCATTAGTCCCTTTCGAGACTTTATTTGGTACCATCAATTTCTTCCAGTCATAAAATGACATTGCTAGTTATCCTTAAGCCATCCATCAACCAAACATTGACATATCTAACTAATATCTCAGACTGGTAGGCGCCAGAAGATACTTAATAAAATCATTTCAGATCCAATGCATGCCCCTTATTTACAAACTGACCAAACTGACCATCTGTATCCCAAATGTCCATCCACCCAACACCAGTTTGAACCTTTCACCCTCATTTGTGTCAATTCAGAGAAATTGTTATTCCCCAAGAAAAGTGAATCAATAAGAGTTCGGTTAGCTTGGTCAATGCACTTTCCCAGTACATTCACCCTTCTTAACTTGACTTCAAATTTTCCTTAAATATTTATAAAATGTATATAATGTTTTCAACTCTAAATATCCTGGTTATACTCAAGTGAGTTTGTTCAAATTGCCTCTGTTCACCCAGCAGAAAATGGGTACCCAGTGGGATAAAGTCATGTGACTATAACCTTTCAGTTCCTAACATGCAGCTTGGGTTATCCGCGGTAATAAGAATCAGATTCTGATTAAGCACCGTGAGCTATCACTTGGTGTTTGGAGACTGTGCGCTATAGAAGATGACTTGTTATTTATATTTATATTTTTACTTAAGCTGATCCAGTTGTTAGATCTCCCATTAAAGAAAGGGACACTTCTTTTATCTCTCCCACTTCTCAGAAAGTTGTTTTGGAGAGTCTACTGTTGACACAACTCTAAATTTCAAAATGATGTATGACAAGGAGTGTGGGGCAACCAAAGTTAAGAAAGAGAGACAGTGTAGTTTCTTTTCACAGTATCAAGGAAAATACACAGATAGGCTTGACAGAAGTGTTTGTTCGTTGGCTAATACTTTTGCCCTTAGTCACATCAATCTTGAGAAAGTTGATGGAAGTGAATCGGGTAAGGCCAGTGATTGGTTGAAACGTTATGAAAAGTTTACATCTCTGAACAGTTATTCTGGTGAGGGCAAGAAAGAAGCTTTCAGTTTGTGGTTAGATGTCAAAGCTTTTAAATGGTTTGAGACAAAAGATTTTGAGGATGATTCTTGGGAGGAAGTCAAAGCTGCTTTTCTTGCCAGGTACAAGCAAAATTCTGTGAAAATTTATGATAGGTTAGATAGATTGTACAGTAGGAAGCAAAAAGACTCTGAGAACTTTGAGGACTTCCTACAAGACCTTGAGCATGAGGCCAGGAGTCTCGATCGTCTTGAGAAGAACTTTGTCAAGGATTCTGTCATCAGGAACTCCAAGCCTCAGATAAAGCAGTTTATCCTGACTAGGCCTCACGATACTAAGGACCAGGTACTCGAGAGTGTGAGGATGGCAGACGCTGCTTTTGGCAGCACATGGTCCTGCTCCCGATAAACTTGTGGCTGTTATAGAGGACCTTAAGGGATAGATACTATCCTTGACATCGAGGGAGAACTCACAGCACTATACAGACAATTCATATGGACAGTGCAGTGCTTCTCCTGGCCAAGTGATAATCCAGAGTGACATTCATGAGAATTTAGGATTTCAGCCTCAAGGGCCTAGTGGGACACAGAACTTTTATTGCCCTCAGGGACAGAAACCAGGGTCTCAGAGGTCTAAGTCCATCATGCCCTGGGTACTATGGACCATATGAACGGTACACAGATGCCACATCCTAGGAGGATATGCAGAGGTTGCGGTAGGACACATTTTAGTATGTCTGAGTGCTTTGCTAAATTATTATAGTTTTATCAATGTGGTAAGATAGGCCACATTAGCTGATTCTGTTTTTCTGAGCCAAACTCTTGCCAAAGTCACAGTGTGATGCTAAATGAGGGTATGAGCCTGCTGACAAATTAGCACACATTCATGATATTGCCATTAAGAGCGGTAGGCACACATTTATAATTGAAGATGTTCAAGAGCCAAGTCACAGTAAGGATAGTGATTTGAGTGATGTTGATTTGGCATCTGGTATGGAACTATCCCATAGCAGTGTTAGGGTTGAGATCCAGGGACATCCTGCAATGTGCTATGTGACTCAGGTGCCAGTTGAGCTGCATGAAATCAGATGCATTCTCATCTAACGAGAGTGAGAACAATTTTCCTATTACGTTACAAGGTGCAAGGACATTGGTTGGAGTAGATGGGAATCAGTTAGATATGTTAGGTATATCTCAAGAATTGATCAGGAGTTTCATGTACATTCAACATTATCTGCTGATTAGTGGTGGTCGATTAATTGAAATAATCGAAGATGGAAGATCACTAAGCGACCAAGCAGCGATCATGTTTTCTCATGAGAACACAAACAATTCTGGAACACTTGTTTGCATTAACAATTTTTTCACAAGGTTGGTTTTGTCTGTTACATTTCATGACCACTACAAGCTCTTTCAAGTCATGATTGAATTTATCTTCAAGATTCCAGGAAATTTATGTTCCTAACATACTAGTCATCCTTTAAAGATAAATTTGCAAATGCATTTTGTGCAATTTGCAAAAACACCAAAGAACTACATGTTTTTTTCTGTATTTTTGGTCCATTAACAAAATAATCAGGAAAATTTGATAAATGATGCTGACCAATTATTTTCGATGATTGATCGATTGTAATGAACCAATCATCAATTATGATTATGAGATTTTTACCCATTTTTACCAAATACTGTTGATGCATTGTTAGGTTCAGATTTCTTGAAGAGAATGAAAACTGCCATTGAAGTAAGTCGCAATAGTTTGAAAAAACAACAACCTTACACTTGCAGAGGTGGAGTTCATTGATTTTATTTTGCTAATTCCAGTGTCCAGTACAGAGACACTATTACCTGTTTATGTGCATGATCCAGATATTGAAGTAGGGGTCACTAAACCAATTGAGCCTGTTACAAGCTCGTTACAGGTGTTAGGTACTACATGTATCACTTCACCTGTAAATCAAATAGCATCATTTAGATTGATTGATGAGACCAGTCGAGAAATTGAAATACCTGCTTAGGTAGGGATATGGTTAATAGAAGGTTGTCTATAATAATATGTAGAGTGAGAAAATATGAAGGACAGCGCACACACCATGCAAGTCAAGATAGGTGACAGGTTGTCTAACCAAGGAGACTCTGACAGTAGGACTCAGGTGTTAGGTGATAGTTCTTTGACTGATAGTGTTGGAGATTATGTGGCATACATGTTCTGATATGGTTTCGGCAATGCACTCAGGTACACAAGGTACTTGCCTCCATGTCGATATATAAGTGACCTGTCATTACAGGTTGGCTCACCTGTTGATGGCCCATCTATCTGTGTACCCTGTCAATGGTGCAGGTGACAACTTGAGATTGTTTAATGATGTATACATACACAATGTACCTGTTGGTTGTGACACAGGTAAGTCATCGGGTGTCACTAATATGACTACGGGTGAGTCATCAGGTGACACTGGTATGACTATAGGTGAGTGTTCAGGTATGTCCACACAGGGCTCCAGATAATTTTTCAACATCAGGAGTATGTACTCCTTATTTTTTCAATATAGGAGTACTGGAAAAACTTAAGAGTACATATAGAGTACTGAATGGAAATTAGTAATCAGTATTCTTGTGTTTTGTTTGGTATATGCACCACAACATTGCTACTCTTGTGTAAACAGGTCAATAAACAATAAAACAATACTTTTTTCATATAAATACGTCTGTAAATGATTCTAAGACCGTACACCATTGCTGTGGTGCGTATCTGCTACGTTTTCTAAATTATTTCCTATCGTATCGTGCATATTTTTTACCCGTACATACGTCGATACGGCCCTTATCTGGAGCCCTGCCACAGGTACACCATCAGGTGTTCCAGGTGTATCAATAGCTGATTTAATTTAGAGAAGGAAATCCCAGGTGATACCACAGGTGTAGTTACACCTGTGTTTCCAGATACCTTACCTGAATCTGATGTTGACAATTTAATGTCAGCTGTAACTGACATGACAGACAAACGAAAATACAGTACATGTAGTTGTTTTAAGCATGAAAAGGTTAAGTAGGAAACACAGTAAGTCTTGGCAGGGACCATTGTTTGGAACCAGTCCTGCAACAGAGGGCAGACAAATTGAATCAATAGAGAACATAAGTTGGATTACAGGGGTAAATTGTACAAGGTCCGATATGCAGGTGTCTCAAAACGTGAATGGGTCCTATGGGAGTTTCTCCCAGCGGAAATAGTGGAAGACTTCCACATCAGAAGGACAATGAAAGGAAAAGTGAAACAGAAGCACATGACCAAACAATAAGATTCCTGATCAAAATGTTCCTGAAACTGCGAGTATAAGATCGTAAGACATATTTTTAAGTCCCACTTTATTATGCCACGTGTCAATTCATACGGATACCCAAAAGTTATGAGAACTGATGTATATGAAGTGGAGAGAGACAGCGCCTATGAGAATTGATGTATATGAAGCGGAGAGAGACCACGCCTATGAGCATTGATGAATTTGTAACGGAGAGAGACTGCGTTTATACAAAGCAGAGGGACTGCATTCGTGAACATAAAAGCTCAAAAGAGTCTAGAGATGACTGACACTCTCTAGTGTGGGATATATAGGCATCTACCTCAGGTTGCTGAAATATGAGGACAGTCAAAAGACTAACGATGAATTCATTCGGGACGAAGGACGGAGTGTCGATCTGTCTCGTAGCCTGGGTGAAGACCTATACATCGGTCGTGGAGTGTAAACGGAGGCCAATTACATCAATGGGAGACATTTTTTGTTTTAGCCTGGTCAGAAGCCGTTGTGAATACGAGAAGTACAGGATTCAGCTGAATATGAATAGAATAGATTAACATAGGAATGATTAGCTATGACTGGGAGTGGGACTGAATTGACTAAGTGATTAAACAGTTTAACCCACTGACCCACGAGTACTGCATGTTATTTTCTCATGAACAGAGACTGTATGAGCAATGTGCACTGTTCTGCAGTCTATTTGATGTGCTAAACATTCCTTGTGGGAGAGTGATATGTTGTATGGTACATTGGTGACGACCAATTGGGGTTGTTGGATATTCCTTCAGTAGGGAGAAATATTGATTCCTTATGATAAGGAGAAGGAACAGAGTATTCGAAATCCGGAGTTTTACTCGATTGTTGATATTCTACAGGACCTTTCAGCTTCACACTTAAGGTGATGATGACACTACTAACGAAGTGGAACTCAATACCACGGATGACATGCGTATTACATACCTATGGTTTTCATTGGGGTACTACCCTTGGTCATAGGGGAGGAACCCGTGAAGATCCGGGGTAGAATAGGTCTTCAGCAACCCATGCTTGCCACAAATGGCAACTATGCTTGTCGTTAGAGGCGACTAACGGGATCAGGTGGTCAGGCTCGCTGACTTGGTTGACACATGTCATCGGTTCCCAATTGAACAGATCGAGGGTCATGCTGTTGATCACTGGATTGTCTGGTCCAGACTCGATTATTTACAGACAGCTGCCATATAGCTGGAATATTGCTGAGTGTGGCGTAAAACTAAACTCACTCACTCATAGGGGAGGATTCTTGGTGTATGAACAAACATGGTATCATTCATTGGTAATAGAATTGTGTCTAAACTTCTAAAGGATAGAAATACTCAAATACTACACAGCTTCTAAGGTACAGACATTACAATACTACTATGTCTCTATGATGTTACAAGTAACCTCCAATGACGGAAACACTAAACTTTATTAAGTAAAGTCATTCGAGAGTGTCTTCAAGAGCCGTCAAATTAGCAAAAGAGAATAAGATAATTTACATAGACCCAACTGACCTAATCTTTATGAATAACTGGACTCTGGGAACATACAATGGTTATCAGGAACTTCTTATGTCATATATGGATGCTTATTTGGACTCATTATTTTATTCATGTTCATTTCACTGATACATGTACATGGAAATGAACAAGAGCCAATACTTATTAATGAGTCAGGTAATGTTTCTGCTCCACCACCTTGTGCGACAGTAACTCAAACAAGAGTAATAGTTAATTCTCCTTATGTTCTTTCAAGACAAGGGGTGGTGGGGTAGCCTAATGGTTAAAGCGTTGGCTCGTCACGCCGAAGACCAGGGTTCGAATCCCCACATAGGTTCAACAAAATTCGTTCCATTTTTTTCCACATAAAGAATACGGCCTGACATGGTACATCTGCATAAATGAAGACATGAAATAATTAAATTTTGTCTGAAGATTTCTGTCTTAATGTCACAAAAGGACATGTGCCATCGGAGATTATTATGGATATTGTGAAAAATTATTTTTGTTTTTCTGTGTAAAAGTCCATTGGAAAGGGGGTCGATGGGGAAGCCTAGTGTTTACGCTGAAGTCCTGGGTTCGATGCCCTATTATGGTACAATGTGTGAAGCCCATTTCTGGTGTCCCCCGCCATGATGTTGCTGGAATATTGCTAAAAGCGGCGTAAAATCAAACTCAGTCAGTCAGTCTTTCAAGACAGAGGAACATTGTGATGACTTCATATTATAAGCTGACGTGACTTTGAAGAACTAATTCATTTTAAAAACTTATGTGAACTCAGACATACTAGTGTCCTCATGTATAAATGATTCCATATTGTATTCAAATGTTGCATGTTTTGTGCATTTATAATCTGGATGTATAACATGGTGTTGTAAAACTATCATGATTTGTGAAGAAAAAAACAGAGAAAAATATGCATGATTCCAAAAGTTCTACCTCTCAATTTGATTTGTGATATCTATACTAACTATATCTGCATCTATTACATTCAATTAGCAATTGTTCAAAAGGTAATTCGCTACAACATGTGTGTTACACTTCTCAGATAGGTACAACCTAAGACAGATCCTATCTGAGACATTTACCTGTATTTTAATCTTGCATTTTCTGGTCCTCAGATATGTATGTACTAGTGTTGGGAATTGGTTAAAATCTCGTAATTGATGATTGGTTCATTACAACAGATCAATCATCGAAAATAATTGGTTTGCGTCATTTATCAAATGTTCCTGTTATCTTTGTTAATGCACACACAAAAAATAAAGAAAAAACATGTAGTAATTTCGGTCTTTTGCAAATTACACAAAATCCATTGGCAAATTTCACATATTTAAAGGATGATTAGTATGTTAGGAACACAGATTTCCTGGATTCTTTAAGATAAATTCAATCATGACTTGGAATGAGCTTGTAGTGCTTATGAAATGTAAATTTAATGACAAAGACAAAACCAACCTTGTGTAAAATATTGTTGATGCAAACAAGTGTTCCAAAATTGGTTGTGTTCGATTATGAGAAAACATGATCGATTGCTTGGTCGTTAAGGCACTGCGACCAATCTTCGATTATTTCAATTAATCGGAAAACCACTAGTATGTACTGAATTATCCATTTGATATTGTATTCTTGTATGATTGATGTATAATTGTTATGGACAGCTTACTTGTGTGTAGTAGTGGTGGTCCGATTAATTGAAATAATCGAAGATTGGTCGCAATGACTACAGACCAAGCAATCGATCATGTTTTCTCATAATCGAACACAAACAATTCTGGAACACTTGTTTGCATCAACAATATTTTTCACAAGGTTGGTTTTGTCTGTTACATTTCATAAACATTACAAGCTCGTTCCAAGTCAGGATTGAATTTATCTTAAAGTCTCCAGGAAATTTATGTTCCTAACATACTAGTCATCCTTTAAAGATGTTAAATTTGCACATGCATTTTGTGGAATTTGCAAAAAGACTCATAAGAACTACATGTTTTTTCTTTGTTTTTTGTGCAGTAACAAACATAACCAGAAAAATTTGATAAATGATGCTGACCAATTATTTTCGATGATTTATCGGTTGTAATGAACCAATCATCAATTATGAGATTTTATCCAATTCCCAACACTAGTGAGTAGGTCTGAGCTTAAGTCATTTGTCAGTCGCATGGGACATGCTCTACAACAGGAGGGGCATGTATGACCAGGATATTTAGAATTGAAAACTTGAAATACATTTGGTAAATATTTAAGGAAAATTTGAAGTTCAGTTAAGAAGTGTCATTGTGCTTGGAAAGTGCATTGACCAGAGTAACCAAATTCATATCGATTCATTTCCCTTGCATACAACAAATCTAATAAGGGAGATGAGTGGAACATGTGGATCGGGTGACTCATATACCATTTAGGAAACTACTGGTAATTAAGATACTAAGAATCAGAAAAGGGACACACGTAATGATTGGATTAAGCATCTTCTGGCGTCTGTCAGTCTGAAGTTTTATTCAGTTGAATGCTTCACGAATGATTTAAGCTCACTAACGAGGTAAATTTATAATGGAAGAATTTGATGGTACCGATTAAGTCTTGGAGGAGAGGAAATAATAGTAATCAGTGGTGCAGCTGGAATATGAGTCATTGTTATATGGGGTAGGACATAAACTTATGTGAACTCAGACATACTAGGGGGCGGTGGGGTAGCCTAGTGGTTAAAGCGTTGGCTTTCACGCCGAAGACCCGGGTTCGATTCCCCACATGGGCACAATGTGTTAAGCCCATTTCTGGTGTCCCCCGCCGTGATATTGCTGGAATATTGCTAAAAGCGGCGTCAAACTAAACTGAGTCAGTCAGACATACTAGTGTCCTCATGTATAAATGATTCCATATTGTATTTAAATGTTGCGTACTTTGTGCATTTATAATTTGGATATATGATATGGTGGTGTAAAACTATCGTGATTTGTGAAGAAAACAACGGAAGAAAATGTTCAAGAATCCAAACTTTCAATATTTGATTTGATTTGAAATACCTATATTAAACTGTTTGCATCTCATATTTTCAATCAGCAATTGTAAAAAAGTATATTGTCCATAACCTGTCTTCTACACTTCTCAGATAGGTACAACCTGAGACAGATCCTCTCTGAGACATTTACCTGTATTATGTATCTTGCGTTTTCTGGTCCTCAGATATATAGTTACTTAATTGTTATCTCTCATTGATATTGTATTCTTGTATTATTGCTGTGTATACCAATCTGTACAATTGTTATGGATTTCATATATTTGAAGGTATGTTTGAGCTTAAGCCATTTATCAGTCGCATGGGACATGCTCTACAACAGTAAGGGGCATGTATAACCAGGATATTTAGAATTGAAAACATTATATACATTTCATAAAGATTTAAGGAAAATTTGAATTCATAAGAAGGGTGAATGTACTGGGTTAGTGCATTGGCCAAGTAACAGAAATATTATTGATTCACTTTTCTTGGGGAATAACACTTTCTCTGAATTGACATGAGTGAGGAGGAAAGGTTATATCTTATGATTGGTGGATGGACATTCGGGATCTAGATGGTCAGTTTGTCAATAAAGGGCCACACATAGGATCTAAAAGGTCTTGATTTAATATCTCTTGGTGCCTAACAGTCTGAAATATTAGTTAGATATTTGTTAGATATGTCAATGTTTGGCTGGTGGATGGCTTAAAGCTAATTAACAATGTCATTTTATAACTGGAAGAATTTGATGGTACCAAATAAAGTCTCGGAAAAGGACTAATGAAAGTAACTAATTATTCAGATGGGATATGAGTCATTTTTGTATGATGTAGGACATTATTTCGGGGGAAGGAATCAAAATTGTCATTAGTTCTATTTTGTCAAGTTGTCTGGTTAGTAGGAGCGATTCTGGGCCCCACCATTGACTTGAGAGGTTCTCTCTGTATATCAAGAGAACAGCTCAAATATATACTCATAGCATTAAGAGTTGTACAAGAATCCAACAAGTTCTTCCATGATGTTTGTGAATCAGTGTTGTGTGTAGACCAGGAAAGCTAGACAATATCAGAGGACCTTTGTGTGAGAATTCATTCCAAAATAAATGGACTTGAACACCATACTGGACTTATCTTTGAGTATCCATCTTAGCTACATCAGAAAGCCACAATAACTCGGTGCGCCTAGTGGCTGCAAGAGTCGTATACTCCCCAGGGAGTTGAGACTGATAACACGATGTGCCGTTGAGATTGACATCCAGTGATCGAGGGGAAAAATACCAGCGCCTTGAGCAAGCACTAGTTGCCTGGATATGTGCGCTATATAAATATACTATAATAATAATAACATCATCCCCAGAACAAGAGTGGATAGACAGATTGCCTAGGAGAAGGGAAATACACCCGGACACCCTCGGGTAACACATCCCTAAAGTCTGGTGACACCGTGACCACAAGTCTGAATTGATTTGTTGATAAGCAATTAAATTCAATTGAATATAAAAATATTAAATGAAGAATTAACAAACACAATAACATGACATCATTAATATGTATTTTCATTCTTAGAGATTTTGAAATTGAAGGAATCAAATGAATTGTTTAAGGTCTCAAATTAGGGAAAGGGAAGACATCTGTAAAACAAGAAATAAAATTGGCCTGGCCTTAGGATAATATGTTTATAGTAGCATTAAGGGTTTTTACCATTGAAACTTAAACACTATGAGTAGAGGCCTCAGACCCTTTGTATACAGCATATGTAGAAACCATAGTCCATCAATATTCCCATGGGCATCCAGCATCCGTATGTTTGTACATTTATTTAATATTTCTATACTACTCACACTTTGCTACAGATCACAAAGATTCACAACTTTACTTAAACATAGATTCATAATTTGAAATTGTATTCTTTTAAAACTGGATAAATAATATTATCTTACCTCACACATAAATGTCGCTTTCTGACTGGCTGAGCGCTCTTCTATTATTTTCAATGTACCCCGCTTACAAGTGAGTAACATTTCAATGTACCCAGCTGTCAATGGCAACTCATTTGGTACTTCATGATAGTAATTCTTTATCTCGAATAACATTGAATCACTTATGATGTACGGAAATTACCGATGTTTTGCGAATGCAAATCGATGGAAGGGAGATAACTCTAAATCTGTTTTTCTTGTCAGCAAATTCTAGCGATGGCTACAAAAAGATTTGTACCCATGCTTCAAACAATTCAAATTTAACATTAAGGTGTTCGGTAAGATAAATACGTTGTTCACTGGTCCCTTGGGGCCCATGGGTTGATGTACCCTCGATATTTGTTTTTGTTTTGTTTATGAACATAAACAAACATCAAGGGTACATCAACCCATGTCCCCCTCAAGACCAGTGAACAACTTATAATATGGTAACCTCTCTTTAGGCAAATAGTCACTTTAATCTAACCTTATGCACATGATACATGAGTAACCATAAAAATGCTTTTCATGGCATCAATCAACCATTTTGCAAATCATGAAACAAGTCACTGACAAGTACACGACACCTGTCAATAGCAGGTATGGGATTCACAAGATGAAATGACATACTGAGCCTTGGATCCATGCTTACAATAAGCTTGAATAGTACAGGATATAATTAGATAGATTTTATTTCTTTCCTTTGACCTAAACAGAAAAAAAAAGTTTTAGAGTTGTTACCCCCCTGGCATGTAATGCGGGGGATATACTAGTAGTCGACGCCTCGTCTGTCTGTCTGTCCGTTCGTAATCATTTTGTTTCCGGAGCATAACTAAACAAACATTCAATATTTTCCAACAAAAATTGGTATATAACAAACAGAACCTAAGCTGGTGCCTTTTGCTATTTGCAGATTTTTGGCATTTTGTCTTTTTCTCGGTTTCCATGAAAACGATTCGGACTTAGTCTCAAAAGGGAGGGGTGGGCTTCATTTCCGGAGCACAGCTCGCAAACCGTTCAATATCTTTCATTTAAAACTTGGCTGATAGATGAGGCAGATCCCAAGTGGTGCCTTTTGCTATTTGCAGATTTTTGGCATTTTTCTTTTTCTCGGTTTCCATGGGTTTCGGACTTAGTCTCAAAAGGGAGTAGTGGGCTTCGTTTCCGGAGCACAACTTGAAACCTTTTCAAAATCTTTCAACAGAACTTAGCCGATATATCAAACAGAACCTAAAGTGGTGCCTTTTGCTATTTACATATTTTTGGCATTTATATTTTTCATGATTTCGATGGAAACGATTCAGACTAAGTCTAAAAAAAAAGAATCAAGCTGGACTTTAAGTAACTGTCAGATGATTTCTTCTTTCAAATATGGGGGGGGGGGATATATATCATCTTCTGATGACTCTTGTTTCCTTTTAGTGATCCCCAATCTTTCCTTCATTGTTGTCATGTAATTTTACCATGTATACAGGTATTTGTACCACCTTCCCAGGGACTGTCATACATCAGTACCCCATCCACAATTTCTGTGCAGCCTGCAAAAGGATGGTTCCATACTCCTACCATCAATCTGTACAACTGATATGTAGGTCAGGAGAATATAACATTATTTGTTAGTTATTGTTTAATTGGGGTGGTGGGGTAGGCAAGTGGTTAAAGTGTTTGCTCGTCACGCCGAAGACCCAGGTTCGATTCCCCACATGGGTTCAATTTGTGAAGCCCATTTCTGGTGACCCCGGCCATGATATTCCTGAGTGAGCTGGGTTTTCATTGCTTTTAGCAATATTCCAGCAATATCACAGTGGGGGACACCAGAAATGGGCCTCACACATTGTACCCATGGGGAATCCAACCCGGATGTTCGTCATGACAAGCGAATGCTTAAACCACTGGGCTACCTCCACCTCCCTGACTTTACCAGTGCTGTACTGTTATATCATTGTTGTTTTTCTTTTTTCCCCACTCATGTTATACATGTTTCATATATGATGTTCTCCATACATCTTTACATAGTCGAAGGTATAAACTTCACTTCATTTTAAACATGTTATTTATATATATATATGCAATGCTCTCTATACATTGTCAAAAGTATAAACACTTCATGTTTATCCTGTTATATATACAATGTTCTCTATACATTGTAGAAGATATAAGCTTCAATTTCCACATCATGTTAAACATGTTATGTATGAAATGTTATCCCTACATTGTCGGAAATATAAGTAGTAATTTCCCCTTCGTGTTAAACATGTCGTATATACAACATTCTCCATATATTGTTGAGAGTATAAATATCGATGAATATTGATACAGGTATATATGTTATAATAGAGATATTATACCTAATTGTATTAATTGTATCAATGACATGATCTATACATATCCTTAACTCAATAATTAATGCAGGTTCTCTTAATAGATTATGGAATGATGACCAGAATGCATAAAACTTGTCAAGTGTACATGATAAAAAGGCACTATATTGTGTTGCTTCATAGTATATGTTTATCTCCCTTTGTACGTGATTGAAATTTGGAATTGCTTCTTTTACCTTTTGGGAATATATGACTTGTACTACAAGACATATGGCATTTAATGAATTAATATTTCTTCCTTTAAATCCAAGCATTTTCTGAATTAAATTCAATGTTACCTTCTGCTACAGTTTTAAGCCATCCATTTAAATCATTCCGTATTTCATTTACATCGCTACATTCACTGAAAAGGTGAACAATTGTTTCTGGTTCTTTGGAACAGAAGGTGCACAAAGCAGTTTCTTTAATGCCAATTATATGTAAACTTCTAAACTTATTGGTAGGTATGATATTATATAGTATTTTCATCTGTAACCATTTTAGGTTACTACTTCTGGTACATCTGTTTCCTATCATGTATATATTTATCATTTCACTATCATATTTTCTTTCAAAAAGGCTCTCCCACTTTTTGTGTACATATGATTTTTCATAAGTTGATTCTAGAAGAGAGATAAAGGTATCGAGTACCCTTGCCATTATTAATAAGTTTTGATATATTGAAAGGCATTATTGGAGAAGTGGGTAAGGGGTCTCTAAGTGAAAAATATGATGTTTCTTTATACATGTTTTAATGGTTGATTTCATGCTTTGATATCTAAGGATATTTATCTTGATGTTAAAAACCTCCTGCAGTTCATCATGTGTATAGAATTCACCTGTATTTGGGTCGATCAAATCATAAACAAAGTGTATCCCCGCATTGTACCAATTTTTAAATAAAACTGTTTTGTTACCCATTTTAAATAAGGTATTATACCAAAGAGATTGATTCAGGAAATCTGTTGCATTTAATGACTTGTACTGTTTGTTTAAATGTGAGCTATATTCGATAGCTACTTCTTTTATATTGTTATGCTACTGTTATATCATCTTTATCATACAACACCCGTGAAGGTCTGGGTTAGAATATTGATCTTCAGTAACCCATGCTTGTCGTAAGAGGCGACTAACAGGATCGGGTGGTCAGACTCGCTGACTTGGTTGACACATGTCATCGGTTCCCAATTGTGCAGATCGATGTTCATCACTGGATTGTCTGGTCCAGACTCGATTATTTACAGACCACCGCCATATGGCTTGAATATTGCTAAAACTAAACTCACTCACTCACTTTATCATACAATACATAAACCATCATGACTCTGATTTTTTTTTCATTTCAGGTGTTTGAACATATGAGTGACTGGCACACCCTTCTCAATCGCTGGTCAAGAAGCTTGAATTCATCTGAATTATCATGTCAAACAAGCATGTAAAGTGTCCATAGTGTTCTCAAAGACATAAACTGACTGGCAGTGATGAAGAACTCTGACCTCAATCATGCTGTGTTAACTGGATATGAATTCCTGGACACATCCAAGCACAGTGACTCGTTAAAAATATTCTGAGGTATATTCAAGCCTAGTGTCATTGTTTTGGCAGCACATTGTCCATGGGGTAATTTAAACCAAAGTTGATTCCTCAGCTGACCAAGAAGACCATCAATGCTGGTTTCATCTGCACATACAGGAAAGGTTCAGTGATTTATTCTTTGTATCAGTTGTATTCCCATGATGTCACTTCATTTTTGAAACACCCTTGGACATGAAGCTACTTGGAACTGCTGCTTCTGCTATAGGCACTGTTGCTGGTCCCGTATCTGTTGGTCCTTCTAGAACCAGTCTTGCTGTACCTGCAGTGGGCAGTGTTGATGGTCCTATCACAGCCAAGGCTGTTGGTCCTTCTAGAACCAGTCTTGCTGTACCTGCAGTGGGCAGTGTTGATGGTCCTATCACAGCCAAGGCTGTTGGTCCTTCTAGAACCAGTCTTGCTGTACCTGCAGTGGGCAGTGTTGATGGTCCTATCACAGCCAAGGCTGTTGGTCCTTCTAGAACCAGTCTTGCTGTACCTGCAATGGGCAGTGTTGATGGTCCCTATCACAGCCAAGGCTGTTGGTCCTTCTAGAACCAATCTTGCTGTACCTGCAGTGGGCAGTGTTGATGGTCCTATCACAGCCAAGGCTGTTGGTCCTTCTAGAACCAATCTTGCTGTACCTGCAGTGGGCAGTGTTGATGGTCCTATCACAGCCAAGGCTGTTGGTCCTTCTAGAACCAGTCTTGCTGTACCTGCAGTGGGCAGTGTTGATGGTGTTGGCAGAGACAAAGCTGCTGGTCCCTCTAAGGCCAGTCTTGCTGATCGTGCTTTGATAAGAATTGTTGAAGCCTATGCAGCAATCCAGTACAACTGGGACAGCAGTTGCTCTGACTCTGAATTTGGTTATGATCATGAAGACAATTACAAGCAGCGGCGCAAATATGTACTTATTGATCTAGACAATGGGGCCCAGGGAGGAAAGTCCAACCCGGTTCAAACCAAGCCAAAGAGAGTGAAAAAGCTTTTGAAGAAAGATGGACAGAAGAGGAAAGGAAGGAAACGATCAGTCTCTGTACAGTCGGATGCAAAGACATCAGAAGGTTTGGAGATGTCTGATCAGCAACAAGAAGAAATACTACCAAGAAGCAATTGTTTTAAGCGTACTACACTGCCAAAACAGACAAATGACAAATGTTTATCACCTGTGGAAAAAGTTACATATAGATCGTTTCGAGAAGAAGTAGGAGACCATCAATGTATACAGCAGTTTCCAGGTATTTTGCCAAATGAAGCAGTGTTGTCAGATGTAGGCAATTATTCACGTCAGGAACAATGTAACCCTGAGAAAACTGAAGATCAAAGAAACAACCCTGAAACAGTTCCCCTTGGTGAACAGCATGATCCTATGGAGAGTAAGGCGACTTGTGTTATTGTTCTGTCAGACAGTGATGATGAAATTGATGAATCTGGTAATACAGAGTCTGGAGATGGAGCTGGTTCATCAGAGATGCCAGAAGAATCTCGGAGACAAGGTCTGTTGGAGGGTCCCACAGCTGTAGCAGTTCCACATGATGAACAGCCAAACTCCATGGAGAAGAAGAACTTGGTTCTGATGGAGACAACTACAACAGTTCCTCATGGTGAACAGCCAAACTCCATGGAGAGAAGAAAACTTTGGTTCTGATGGAGACAACTACAACAGTTCCTCATGGTAACAGTTCCTCATGGTGAACACAGGGATAACCTTCATGGAGAGGAAGAACTTGGTTCTGATGGAAACCACAACCAGACCTGATCAATTGTACAGTGATGATGTATTTGTGATAGAACCAAGTGAATCCTGTGATTTTGAGATAGATCTGTCTGATTGTAATACTGTCAGGACATCAGACATGATTCATACAGGAGCAAGGACATTGCTGGCCTCTTCTGATGCAGCTATGGATGGATTTGATGACGGTTTCAGTTCAGAGGAAGAAACTATTGTGCAGATTGAACTTCAAAGTGATGTTACTGGTGCTGCAGCAAATCAAACTGTTCTGAAAGAAAGATCACTTGAAACACACAACAGTTCATTAGAATGGCCAGTGATGACCAGTTCTGATGGTGCCACTGTTCATGATGATGTATCAATTTCAGTTTGTGGTGCAATTCACAAACCAGAACAAGCACCCATACAAAATTTGAAATCAGCATGCTCAAGGGGCATATCCTGTTCATCAGAAGAGCAAGATATTTCATCAGACGGAATTATGAGAACAGCAAAAGTGATTCAGGCATCAAGCCACCGCGAAGAAATGTCAAGTTTAGAAGAAGGTCTTTCATGTGATGGATCTGGTTCTGGTCAAAGAATTAATCAAGCTCAAACCCAACACGTCTATAAGGTGCTTCGTGCAGACCCCTCGATTAGAGTCAGCTCTGACCCCTTGTCTGTCTTCAGTGATCATGTGACTCCGGAGACATGTTACGAAGCTCCACAGACTGCCCAAAGTTGTGACAAGTGCCAGTTGAATTTCAAATCTGCAGACCTTTTGTTGAAGCATTTCTCTAAAGTCCACAGAAAGGAGGAAAACATATTTGGAATACGAAAGAGGAACACCCATCATTTACCGCATGCCTCGTCTTCACTCAATGAACTCCACTGGTCTGAAAGAAAGAAAGGATACCAAACTCTTCAAAATGCCCAAAGTTGTGACAAAAGTGATTTGAGATCCAGTTCTCCAGAAATGTTGCAGAAGCATTCAGCAAACGTGGAAGAAACTGGCATTTTCAAACATACGAGAAAACTTAACTGTACAATCTGTGGTGAGGTTAGCATGTCAAGCCAAGCCCTACACAAGCACCTGCTGATGCATGCTGGTATCACAGCATTCGACTGTGACGGTTGTGGAAAAGTCTTCACATCTGTATCTGACTTAAGGCAACATCTTTGTATTCATCAGAAAACATTAAAGAATCAAGAGTATAAATGTAATGAATGTGGTATGACCTTTGCAGAGTATGCTAGATTGATGTATCATAAGAAAATAAAACATCAGGATAAATATTGGCATGGCTGTAAGGTGTGTGGTAAAACATTTCCAGCAGCTGTTCGTCTTAAATACCACATGCTAGTGCATTCTCAGAAGAGAGATTTTCATTGTAGCATCTGTGAGAAGAGCTTCAAATGCAAAAGGTATCTTGATAATCATAGTTATTCACACTCACCAGATAGGCCATTTGCGTGTTCTGTGTGTGACAAAAGATTTAAAAGAAAACAAAGCAGAGATGTCCATGAGATGAAACATCTCTGAATGATCCCTTGTCTAAAGTCTACTCATTATTTGTCTTCAATCATCCAGGAAAGATACCAAACTCTTCCAAAGGCATAAAGTTGTGACAAATATGATTTTAGTTCTACTTCTCCAGAACTGCAGCAGTAGCATTGTGTAAGGACCTATGGAATCGGCTCGAAGACCAGAATTGTGACAAAAATCTTAGAACTAGCATGACTGTGCCATCTGTGGTAAGGTATTCAGCTCAAGACTAAGCCTGGACTATCATTGGTTGATTCAGTCTAGTGTCAAACCACGTTTGCAGAAAAGACTTCACAAGAGCAGATAACCTGAAAGTGCATGGCAATGTTTACCGGAAGAAGCAGCATCAAAAATTTAAAAAGCCATAAGACCAGATGAATCCTTTAAAAACTATGGAAAGGATCCCTAAGGGCATGAATATAATCCTCAGGAAAATGAAAAGGATCCATAAGTAAAATTTAGAGGATTCTCAGACACGACGAGGATATTCAGGAAAATGTGAAACGGATCCTCAAGAAAATGAAAAAGATCCTTAAGTAAAATTTAGAGGATCCTCAAGGACATGAACAGAATCCTCAGGAAAATGTGAAAAGGATCCTCAAGAAAATTAAAAGGATCCTTAAGTAAAATTTAGAGGATTCTCAAAGACATGAAAAGGTTCCTAAAGTAAAATTTAGAGGATCCTCAAGGACATGAACAGAATCCTCAGGAAAATGAAAAGGATCCTCAAGAAAATGAAAAAGATCCTAAAGTAAATGAAATGGATCCTAAATCAAAATTTTAGGATCCTCAAGGACATGAAAAGGACCCTAAGGTAAAATTTTGATAAACCTCAAAGACATGAAAAGTGTCATCAGATGGATATGGAGGTCCTGGAACACCAGAAGCCACTGAAGGATCTGAAATCTGCCGAACATTCTGTGTTATATGTAATAAAAAATACTCAACACCTGTTATCCTGTACTTTCATTTGTAAAAACAACAATAATCCAAAAATCATCCAAGAACTTGAGCCCAGAAGTAATGTAAGAGACCTCCGAACAATGCAGTTTCCCGTGTATGTGGTCAGACCTGCGGGGCACATGCAGGTCTGACATAGGCCCACCATCCTAGTCAGGAAAAACGGGTCACAAGTGTCCCAGCTGTAGGAGTGATTATGGTTTTACACCGCTTTTTGCAATATTCCAGCAAGTAACTGCGGGGAACATTGTACCCTCCACACATCAAATCTGTTGAAGGGAATTCAAGCTGCATTCACATCTGATGATAACACAATAATGTGTTCGTTTATATAGCACCACACTCCACACAGGTATGCTCATAACGGTAACAATCAAAGCACAGCACATTACCCTTACTGGGGAATAACCCAAGCTGCCTGTTAGGCTAGAAGGTTATGTTCATATGACTTATCCCACCGGGTACCCATTTTCTGCTGGGTGAACAGAGGCAATTTTGAACAAACTCACTTGCCTTAGGTGAGATCACATGTGCTTCGTTGTGGGGCAGGACTGAAGTCCTAGAAACTCTCAGGAGTCAAGCTGCCAAACACGGTCACCCATCCAAGACCTCTCCGCGCCAAACGTTGCTTAACTTCACCTGATTGTGACCTGAGCTCTATGCACAGGACCACATACCAAACACCAAAAGGTTCACCAGCTGGACCAGGTGAAGACCTACCTCTGTGACTAGTGTGAGAGAGTTTCTACAGTCCGTTTGGGTTCAAATGAGAACGATGAATGATGAAATATCTCGAAATAGGGATAAGTGCACAAAACAAAAAGAAGGCACATGGTCTTGAAACCTCTGTACCCAACACGATCTGAAATCTGACGTTTTTTGGGTGGATCACGGAAAAAGTTGTTTAAGAAACCATTATGTAATATTGTGCTATTTTCACGCTTCACACCAAGGGGTGACAAAATGGCTGGTGGAACACCGCCGTCACGCACTTCAGGTGCAACTCGGCACGGCCAGGTGAGATGACCCCCACTTGTCAGGAAACAGCCGGCGCTGTTCCACCAGCCGTTTGCCACCCCTTAGTGTGAAGCGTGAAATAGCACAATATTACAAATTAGGTTTAGAGAAGAAAGCTGTACTCTTCAGTATTCCATCTTTTTTATGGCAAATACATCTGTAAATAACTGACGCAGGACCAGACAATCCAGTGATTAACATCATGAGCACATGTCTTCTAACCGTTATGGTATTCCTACATGCTTCAATTTGTGGTGTGGTAGCCTAGTGGTTAAAGCTTCAGCTTGGCACACTGAAGGCCAAGGTTTGATCCTCTGCGTGGGCGCAAGGTATAAAGCCAAGTTCTGATGTCCCCTTGATTTGGTATTGCTGAAATACTGCTGAAAGCAGGAAATTTCAATTTTCTGTTGGGTGTGAGCTGTTTAATATCACACACCATACACTGAATTCACAGGTACCGTAATCTTTAGTGAGCAAGTCTAGTTTTATGCTACTTTTAGCACTATTCCACCAATATCAGTTTCGTGATCGATCCTCGTGATGTCAACCACTGTATTGTCTTGTCCAGGCTCTGTTGTCCGTGGTGTAGTGGTTAGAGTGTCCGCCCGGAGAGCGGAAGGTCGCGGGTTCGATCCCCGACCGCGTCATACTAAAAGACGTTAAAATATGGTACTTGTTGGTCCCTGCCTGGCGCTCGGCATTTAATGGGTACAACAGGACTGGTCAACTCGGAGTCAGTATAATGTGTCTGGAGTGGGGTATTCGTGCTTCACTGCAGCATGTGGTATCTCCAGTGGGCTAGCACTATAAAACCAGCTTAAGTCTGAGCTGGGTACAAGCAGCCGCACGTACACATACACACGCATGCACGTCGTCATATGAGCGAAATATTCTCCAAGCACGACGTAAAAACCCAATTTCCACCTCACCTGTTATTTACGGTTCGCCCGTATACAACTGCTGCGGCGTTGACCAAACAAACAAAGAAACTGCTCCAAGCGGTGTATACAAATGAACGTGCCTGTCGTCAACATCAGGTGGACCCTTTAGCAAAATGTGTTTTTCAAAGGCATAAAACAGTTTGAGCAGATCCGTTTACAACGAGTAACCACGCCACAGGTAAGATAGTGAAACTAGTGTATAACACGCCGCCATATAGCCCACAAGCACTGTTTGGGGCGGTGGGGTAACCTAGTGGTTAACGCGTTGGCTCGTCACGCCGAAGACCCGGGTTCGATTCCCCACATGGGTACAATATGTGAAGCCCATTTCTGAATTGTCCCCCGCCGTGATATAGCTGGAATATTGCTAAAAGCGGCGTAAAACTAAACTCACTCACTCACTCACAAGCACTGTCGACACTACCCATTTAACTTTATCGTATTTAACAAAATATTTCTAAAGTCTCAACATTTTTAAACATATTGCCAAAACTAGGCACAGTTTCGAATTATTATTAATTTTGATGTAAAATGTAACAACTGAAATATTTTCGGTCTGAAGAAAATGACAACCACTCCCAAAATTGATTCAATTAATTCAACCTCTGTGAAATGAGCGCGTGAGTTGTTTGGGCAGGAAATAGATATCGACCTCACATACATGTACATGTACATGTATATTATGACAGCAATTTTTTAAATGCTCAAGATCAATTTATCAATTTTAGTATACGTGATAGGGCGTTCTGTATATAGGCACCTGTGTTCATTATATAACCAGTTACTGTTAGATGGTTGTGACTGCGCGCAATGGTCCATAGCTCCGTAATTCAAATCTCTTTGTGGAATAAACTTGATTCTTCCCTTCCCTGCATATAATAACAGTAATATTACTGATAGTCTGTCTCTCAGTCCTAAACCACATGATTTTCCCTACTGCCTAGCCCTTTCTCCAAATTCCAGTGCTAAAGCCCTAAATGAAGCAAGTCTAGATTTCCCCAGGTTCACAGATCCTCCCATCTCACTGGGGCTTCTTTTCAATTTAAAAGGATCAAATTGTCTCTATCAAAATTATATACTCAGCAGCAAAAATAAACGTCAGTAAGAATTCAAAATTAGATAGGCACTGTAATCAAATCATTACAGAAATGGACAGCAATACATGCTTGCA